>NC_084793.1:96287337-96593141 GCF_963169125.1 Humulus lupulus
AAAGAATTAACGCGAACTAAGTTTTTCAAAATCAATGTCCTGGATGCAACCAGGTCTTAAACTTAGATGTTGATTCAAATTGATTAATTGATGTTTTTCTTAAAAAACACGAGATATCAATAAAGAATTAACGTGTACTAAGTTTTTAAAAATCAATATCTTGGAAATAACCAGGTCCTAAACTTAGAAGTTGATTCAAATTGATTAATCGATGTTTTTCTTAAAAAGCACGAGATATCAATAAAGAATTAACGCGAACTAAGTTTATCAAAATCAATGTCCTGGATGCAACCAGCTCCTAAACTTAGAAGTTGATTCAAATTGATTAATCGATGTTTTTCTTAAAAAGCACGAGATATCAATAAAGAATTAACTCGAACTAAGTTTATCAAAATCAATGTCCTGGATGCAACCAGATCCTAAACTTAGAAGTTGATTCAAATTGATTAATCGATGTTTTTCTTAAAAAGCACGAGATATCAATAAAGAATTAACGCGAACTAAGTTTCTCAAAATCAATGTCCTGGATATAACCAGGTCCTAAACTTAGAAGTTGATTCAAATTTATTAATCGATGTTTTTCTTAAAAAGCACGAGATATCAATAAAGAATTAACGCGAACTAAGTTTTTCAAAATCAATATCCTGGAAATAACCAGGTCCTAAACTTAGAAGTTGATTCAAATTGATTAATCGATGTTTTTCTTAAAAAGCACGAGATATCAATAAAGAATTAACGCGAACTAAGTTTTTCAAAATCAATATCCTGGAAATAACTAGGTCCTAAACTTAGAAGTTGATTTAAATTGATCAGTCGATGTCTTTCTTAAAAAACACGAGATATCAATAAAGAATTAATGCGAACTAAGTTTCTCAAAATCAATGTCCTGGATGCAACCAAGTCCTAAACTTAGAAGTTGATTCAAATTAATTAATCGATGTTTTTCTTAAAAGCACGAGATATCAATAAAGAATTAACACGAACTAAGTATTTCAAAATCAATGTCCTGGATGCAACCAGTTCCTAAACTTAGAAGTGGATTCAAATTGATTAATTGATGTTTTTCGTAAAAAACACGAGATATCAATAAAGAATTAACGTGAACTAAGTTTTTCAAAATCAATATCCTGGAAATAACTAAGTCCTAAACTTAGAAGTTGATTCAAATTGATCAGTCGATGTCTTTCTTAAAAAGCACGAGATATTAATAAAAAAATTAATGCGAACTAAGTTTTTCAAAATCAATGTCCTGGATGAAACCAGGTCCTAAACTTAGAAGTTGATTCAAATTGATTAATCGATGTTTTTCTTAAAAAGCACGAGATATCAATAAAGAATTAACGTGAACTAAGTTTTTAAAAATCAATATCTTGGAAATAACCAGGTCCTAAACATAGAAGTTGATTCAAATTGATTAATCGATGTTTTTCTTAAAAAGCACGAGATATCAATAAAGAATTAACGCGAACTAAGTTTATCAATATCCATGTCCTGGATGCAACCAGATCCTAAACTTAGAAGTTGATTCAAATTGATTAATCGATGTTTTTCTTAAAAAGCACGAGATATCAATAAAGAATTAACGCGAACTAAGTTTTTCAAAATCAATATCCTGGAAATAACCAGGTCCTAAACTTAGAAGTTGATTCAAATTGATTAATCGATGTTTTTCTTAAAAAGCACGAGATATCAATAAATAATTAACTCGAAATAAGTTTTTCAAAATCAATATCCTGGAAATAACCAGGTCCTAAACTTAGAAGTTGATTCAAATTGATTAATCCATGTTTTTCTTAAAAAGCACGAGATATCAATAAAGAATAAATGCGAACTAAGTTTTTCAAAATCAATGTCTTGGATGCAACCAAGTCCTAAACTTAGAAGTTGATTCAAATTGATTAATCGATGTTTTTCTTAAAAGCACGAGATATCAATAAAGAATTAACGCGAACTAAGTTTTTCAAAATCAATATCCTGGATAGAACTAGGTCCTAAACTTAGAAGTTGATTCAAATTGATTAATCGATGTTTTTCTTAAAAAGCACGAGATATCAATAAAGAATTAACGCGAACTAAGTTTTTCAAAATCAATATCCTGGAAATAACCAGGTCCTAAACTTAGAAGTTGATTCAAATTGATTAATCCATGTTTTTCTTAAAAAGCACGAGATATCAATAAAGAATTAATGCGAACTAAGTTTTTCAAAATCAATGTCCTGGATGCAACCAGGTCCTAAACTTAGAAGTTGATTCAAATTGATTAATCGATGTTATTCTTAAAAAGCACGAGATATCAATAAAGAATTAACGCGAACTAAGTTTTTCAAAATCAATGTCCTGGATGCAACCAGGTCTTAAACTTAGATGTTGATTCAAATTGATTAATTGATGTTTTTCTTAAAAAACACGAGATATCAATAAAGAATTAACGTGTACTAAGTTTTTAAAAATCAATATCTTGGAAATAACCAGGTCCTAAACTTAGAAGTTGATTCAAATTGATTAATCGATGTTTTTCTTAAAAAGCACGAGATATCAATAAAGAATTAACGCGAACTAAGTTTATCAAAATCAATGTCCTGGATGCAACCAGCTCCTAAACTTAGAAGTTGATTCAAATTGATTAATCGATGTTTTTCTTAAAAAGCACGAGATATCAATAAAGAATTAACTCGAACTAAGTTTATCAAAATCAATGTCCTGGATGCAACCAGATCCTAAACTTAGAAGTTGATTCAAATTGATTAATCGATGTTTTTCTTAAAAAGCACGAGATATCAATAAAGAATTAACGCGAACTAAGTTTCTCAAAATCAATGTCCTGGATATAACCAGGTCCTAAACTTAGAAGTTGATTCAAATTTATTAATCGATGTTTTTCTTAAAAAGCACGAGATATCAATAAAGAATTAACGCGAACTAAGTTTTTCAAAATCAATATCCTGGAAATAACCAGGTCCTAAACTTAGAAGTTGATTCAAATTGATTAATCGATGTTTTTCTTAAAAAGCACGAGATATCAATAAAGAATTAACGCGAACTAAGTTTTTCAAAATCAATATCCTGGAAATAACTAGGTCCTAAACTTAGAAGTTGATTTAAATTGATCAGTCGATGTCTTTCTTAAAAAACACGAGATATCAATAAAGAATTAATGCGAACTAAGTTTCTCAAAATCAATGTCCTGGATGCAACCAAGTCCTAAACTTAGAAGTTGATTCAAATTAATTAATCGATGTTTTTCTTAAAAGCACGAGATATCAATAAAGAATTAACACGAACTAAGTATTTCAAAATCAATGTCCTGGATGCAACCAGTTCCTAAACTTAGAAGTGGATTCAAATTGATTAATTGATGTTTTTCGTAAAAAACACGAGATATCAATAAAGAATTAACGTGAACTAAGTTTTTCAAAATCAATATCCTGGAAATAACTAAGTCCTAAACTTAGAAGTTGATTCAAATTGATCAGTCGATGTCTTTCTTAAAAAGCACGAGATATTAATAAAAAAATTAATGCGAACTAAGTTTTTCAAAATCAATGTCCTGGATGAAACCAGGTCCTAAACTTAGAAGTTGATTCAAATTGATTAATCGATGTTTTTCTTAAAAAACACGAGATATCAATAAAGAATTAACGCGAACTAAGTTTTTCAAAATCAATATCCTGGAAATAACTAAGTCGTAAACTTAGAAGTTGATTCAAATTGATCAGTCGATGTCTTTCTTAAAAAGAACGAGATATTAATAAAAAAATTAATGCGAACTAAGTTTTTCAAAATCAATGTCCTGGATGAAACCAGGTCCTAAACTTAGAAGTTGATTC
Organism: Humulus lupulus; assembly: GCF_963169125.1. Lineage (NCBI taxonomy): Eukaryota > Viridiplantae > Streptophyta > Magnoliopsida > Rosales > Cannabaceae > Humulus > Humulus lupulus. The sequence goes on from NC_084793.1 coordinate 96,291,165, forward strand.
AAATTGATTAATCGAAGTTAATCTTAAAAAGCACGAGATATCAATAAAGAATTAACGCGAAGTAAGTTTTTCAAAATCAATGTCCTGGATGCAACCAGGTCTTAAACTTAGATGTTGATTCAAATTGATTAATTGATGTTTTTCCTAAAAAGCAAGAGATATAAATAAAGAATTAACGTGTACTAAGTATTTAAAAATCAATATCTTGGAAATAACCAGGTCCTAAACTTAGAAGTTGATTCAAATTGATTAATCGATGTTTTTCTTAAAAAGCACGAGATATCAATATAGAATTAACTCGAACTAAGTTTATCAAAATCAATGTCCTGGATGCAACCAGGTCCTAAACTTAGAAGTTGATTCAAATTGATTAATCGATGTTTTTCTTAAAAAGCACGAGATATCAAAAAAGAATTAACGCGAACTAAGTTTATCAAAATCAATGTCCTGGATGCAACCAGGTCCTAAACTTAGAAGTTGATTCAAATTGATTAATCGATGTTTTTCTTAAAAAGCACGAGATATCAATAAAGAATTAACGCGAACTAAGTTTCTCAAAATCAATGTCCTGGATATAACCAGGTCCTAAACTTAGAAGTTGATTCAAATTGATTAATCGATGTTTTTCTTAAAAAACACGAGATATCAATAAAGAATTAACGCGAACTAAGTTTTTCAAAATCAATATCCTGGAAATAACTAAGTCCTAAACTTAGAAGTTGATTCAAATTGATCAGTCGATGTCTTTCTTAAAAAGCACGAGATATTAATAAAAAAATTAATGCGAACTAAGTTTTTCAAAATCAATGTCCTGGATGAAACCAGGTCCTAAACTTAGAAGTTGATTCAAATTGATTAATCGATGTTTTTCTTAAAAAACACGAGATATCAATAAAGAATTAACGCGAACTAAGTTTTTCAAAATCAATATCCTGGAAATAACTAAGTCGTAAACTTAGAAGTTGATTCAAATTGATCAGTCGATGTCTTTCTTAAAAAGAACGAGATATTAATAAAAAAATTAATGCGAACTAAGTTTTTCAAAATCAATGTCCTGGATGAAACCAGGTCCTAAACTTAGAAGTTGATTCAAATTGATTAATCGAAGTTAATCTTAAAAAGCACGAGATATCAATAAAGAATTAACGCGAAGTAAGTTTTTCAAAATCAATGTCCTGGATGCAACCAGGTCTTAAACTTAGATGTTGATTCAAATTGATTAATTGATGTTTTTCCTAAAAAGCAAGAGATATAAATAAAGAATTAACGTGTACTAAGTTTTTAAAAATCAATATCTTGGAAATAACCAGGTCCTAAACTTAGAAGTTGATTCAAATTGATTAATCGATGTTTTTCTTAAAAAGCACGAGATATCAATATAGAATTAACTCGAACTAAGTTTATCAAAATCAATGTCCTGGATGCAACCAGGTCCTAAACTTAGAAGTTGATTCAAATTGATTAATCGATGTTTTTCTTAAAAAGCACGAGATATCAATAAAGAATTAACGCGAACTAAGTTTCTCAAAATCAATGTCCTGGATATAACCAGGTCCTAAACTTAGAAGTTGATTCAAATTGATTAATCGATGTTTTTCTTAAAAAGCAAGAGATATCAATAAAGAATTAACGACAACTAAGTTTTTCAAAATCAATATCCTGGAAATAACCAGGTCCTAAACTTAGAAGTTGATTCAAATTGATTAATCGATGTTTTTCTTAAAAAGCACGAGATATCAATAAAGAATTAACGCGAACTAAGTTTTTCAAAATCAATATCCTGGAAATAACTAGGTCCTAAACTTAGAAGTTGATTTTAATAGATCAGTCGATGTCTTTCTTAAAAAACACGAGATATCAATAAAGAATTAACGTGAACTAAGTTTTTCAAAATCAATATCCTGGAAATAACCAGGTCCTAAACTTAGAAGTTGATTTAAATTGATCAGTCGATAACATTCTTAGAAAGCACGAGATATTAATAAAAAAATTAATGCGAACTAAGTTTTTCAAAATCAATGTCCTGGATGAAACCAGGTCCTAAACTTAGAAGTTGATTCAAATTGATTAATCGATGTTATTCTTAAAAAGCACGAGATATCAATAAAGAATTAACGCGAACTAAGTTTTTCAAAATCAATGTCCTGGATGCAACCAGGTCTTAAACTTAGATGTTGATTCAAATTGATTAATTGATGTTTTTCTTAAAAAGCAAGAGATATAAATAAAGAATTAACGTGTACTAAGTTTTTAAAAATCAATATCTTGGAAATAACCAGGTCCTAAACTTAGAAGTTGATTCAAATTGATTAATCGATGTTTTTCTAAAAAAGCACGAGATATCAATAAAGAATTAACGCGAACTAAGTTTACCAAAATCAATGTCCTGGATATAACCAGGTCCTAAACTTAGAAGTTGATTTAAATTGATCAGTCGATAACTTTCTTAGAAAGCACGAGATATTAATAAAAAAATTAATGCGAACTAAGTTTTTCAAAATCAATGTCCTGGATGAAACCAGGTCCTAAACTTAGAAGTTGATTCAAATTGATTAATCGATGTTTTTCTTAAAAAACACGAGATATCAATAAAGAATTAACGCGAACTAAGTTTTTCAAAATCAATATCCTGGAAATAACTAAGTCCTAAACTTAGAAGTTGATTCAAATTGATCAGTCGATGTCTTTCTTAAAAAGAACGAGATATTAATAAAAAAATTAATGCGAACTAAGTTTTTCAAAATCAATGTCCTGGATGAAACCAGGTCCTAAACTTCGAAGTTGATTCAAATTGATTAATCGATGTTATTCTTAAAAAGCACGAGATATCAATAAAGAATTAACGCGAACTAAGTTTTTCAAAATCAATGTCCTGGATGCAACCAGGTCTTAAACTTAGATGTTGATTCAAATTGATTAATTGATGTTTTTCTTAAAAAGCAAGAGATATAAATAAAGAATTAACGTGTACTAAGTTTTTAAAAATCAATATCTTGGAAATAACCAGGTCCTAAACTTAGAAGTTGATTCAAATTGATTAATCGATGTTTTTCTTAAAAAGCACGAGATATCAATAAAGAATTAACGCGAACTAAGTTTACCAAAATCAATGTCCTGGATGCAACCAGATCCTAAACTTAGAAGTTGATTCAAATTTATTAATCGATGTTTTTCTTAAAAAGCACGAGATATCAATAAAGAATTAACGCGAACTAAGTTTCTCAAAATCAATGTCCTGGATATAACCAGGTCCTAAACTTAGAAGTTGATTGAAATTGATTAATCGATGTTTTTCTTAAAAAGCACGAGATATCAATAAAGAATTAACGCGAACTAAGTTTTTCAAAATCAATATCCTGGAAATAACCAGGTCCTAAACTTAGAAGTTGATTCAAATTGATTAATCGATGTTTTTCTTAAAAAGCACGAGATATCAATAAAGAATTAACGCGAACTAAGTTTTTCAAAATCAATATCCTGGAAATAACTAGGTCCTAAACTTAGAAGTTGATTTAAATTGATCAGTCGATGTCTTTCTTAAAAAACACGAGATATCAATAAAGAATTAACGTGAACTAAGTTTTTCAAAATCAATATCCTGGAAATAACCAGGTCCTAAACTTAGAAGTTGATTCAAATTGATTAATCGATGTTTTTCTTAAAAAGCACGAGATATCAATAAAGAATTAACGCGAACTAAGTTTCTCAAAATCAATGTCCTGGATATAACCAGGTCCTAAACTTAGAAGTTGATTCAAATTGATTAATCGATGTTTTTCTTAAAAAGCATGAGATATCAATAAAGAATTAACGACAACTAAGTTTTTCAAAATCAATATCCTGGAAATAACCAGGTCCTAAACTTAGAAGTTGATTCAAATTGATTAATCGATGTTTTTCTTAAAAAGCACGAGATATCAATAAAGAATTAACGCGAACTAAGTTTTTCAAAATCAATATCCTGGAAATAACTAAGTCCTAAACTTAGAAGTTGATTCAAATTGATCAGTCGATGTCTTTCTTAAAAAGAACGAGATATTAATAAAAAAATTAATGCGAACTAAGTTTTTCAAAATCAATGTCCTGGATGAAACCAGGTCCTAAACTTAGAAGTTGATTCAAATTGATTAATCGATGTTATTCTTAAAAAGCACGAGATATCAATAAAGAATTAACGCGAACTAAGTTTTTCAAAATCAATGTCCTGGATGCAACCAGGTCTTAAACTTAGATGTTGATTCAAATTGATTAATTGATGTTTTTCTTAAAAAGCAAGAGATATAAATAAAGAATTAACGTGTACTAAGTTTTTAAAAATCAATATCTTGGAAATAACCAGGTCCTAAACTTAGAAGTTGATTCAAATTGATTAATCGATGTTTTTCTTAAAAAGCACGAGATATCAATAAAGAATTAACGCGAACTAAGTTTACCAAAATCAATGTCCTGGATGCAACCAGATCCTAAACTTAGAAGTTGATACAAATTGATTAATCGATGTTTTTCTTAAAAAGCACGAGATATCAATAAAGAATTAACGCGAACTAAGTTTCTCAAAATCAATGTCCTGGATATAACCAGGTCCTAAACTTAGAAGTTGATTCAAATTGATTAATCGATGTTTTTCTTAAAAAGCACGAGATATCAATAAAGAATTAACGCGAACTAAGTTTTTCAAAATCTATATCCTGGAAATAACTAGGTCCTAAACTTAGAAGTTGATTTAAATTGATCAGTCGATGTCTTTCTTAAAAAACACGAGATATCAATAAAGAATTAACGTGAACTAAGTTTTTCAAAATCAATATCCTGGAAATAACCAGGTCCTAAACTTAGAAGTTGATTCAAATTGATTAATCGATGTTTTTCTTAAAAAGCACGAGATATCAATAAAGAATTAACGCGAACTAAGTTTCTCAAAATCAATGTCCTGGATATAACCAGGTCCTAAACTTAGAAGTTGATTCAAATTGATTAATCGATGTTTTTCTTAAAAAGCATGAGATATCAATAAAGAATTAACGACAACTAAGTTTTTCAAAATCAATATCCTGGAAATAACCAGGTCCTAAACTTAGAAGTTGATTCAAATTGATTAATCGATGTTTTTCTTAAAAAGCACGAGATATCAATAAAGAATTAACGCGAACTAAGTTTTTCAAAATCAATATCCTGGAAATAACTAGGTCCTAAACTTAGAAGTTGATTGAAATTGATCAGTCCATGTCATTCTTAAAAAACACGAGATATCAATAAAGAATTAACGTGAACTAAGTTTTTCAAAATCAATATCCTGGAAATAACCAGGTCCTAAACTTAGAAGTTGATTCAAATTGATTAATCGATGTTTTTCTTAAAAAGCACGAGATATCAATAAAGAATTAACGTGAACTAAGTTTTTCAAAATCAATATCCTGGAAATAACCAGGTCATAAACTTAGAAGTTGATTCAAATTGATTAATCGATGTTTTTCTTAAAAGCAAGAGATATAAATAAAGAATTAACGTGTACTAAGTTTTTAAAAATCAATATCTTGGAAATAACCAGGTCCTAAACTTAGAAGTTTATTCAAATTGATTAATCGATGTTTTTCTTAAAAAGCAAGAGATATCAATAAAGAATTATCGCGAACTAAGTTTATCAAAATCAATGTCCTGGATGCAACCAGATCCTAAACTTAGAAGTTGATTCAAATTGATTAATCGATGTTTTTCTTAAAAAGCACGAGATATCAATAAAGAATTAACGCGAACTAAGTTTCTCAAAATCAATGTCCTGGATATAACCAAGTCCTAAACTTAGAAGTTGATTCAAATTGATTAATCGATGTTTTTCTTAAAAAGCACGAGATATCAATAAAGAATTAACGCGAACTAAGTTTTTCAAAATCAATATCCTGGAAATAACCAGGTCCTAAACTTAGAAGTTGATTCAAATTGATTAATCGATGTTTTTCTTAAAAAGCACGAGATATCAATAAAGAATTAACGCGAACTAAGTTTTCCAAAATCAATATCCTGGAAATAACTAGGTCCTAAACTTAGAAGTTGATTTAAATTGATCAGTCGATGTCTTTCTTAAAAAACACGAGATATCAATAAAGAATTAACGTGAACTAAGTTTTTCAAAATCAATATCCTGGAAATAACCAGGTCCTAAACTTAGAAGTTGATTCAAATTGATTAATCGATGTTTTTCTTAAAAAGCACGAGATATCAATAAAGAATTAACGCGAACTAAGTTTCTCAAAATCAATGTCCTGGATATAACCAGGTCCTAAACTTAGAAGTTGATTCAAATTGATTAATCGATGTTTTTCTTAAAAAGCATGAGATATCAATAAAGAATTAACGACAACTAAGTTTTTCAAAATCAATATCCTGGAAATAACCAGGTCCTAAACTTAGAAGTTGATTCAAATTGATTAATCGATGTTTTTCTTAAAAAGCACGAGATATCAATAAAGAATTAACGCGAACTAAGTTTTTCAAAATCAATATCCTGGAAATAACTAAGTCCTAAACTTAGAAGTTGATTCAAATTGATCAGTCGATGTCTTTCTTAAAAAGAACGAGATATTAATAAAAAAATTAATGCGAACTAAGTTTTTCAAAATCAATGTCCTGGATGAAACCAGGTCCTAAACTTAGAAGTTGATTCAAATTGATTAATCGATGTTATTCTTAAAAAGCACGAGATATCAATAAAGAATTAACGCGAACTAAGTTTTTCAAAATCAATGTCCTGGATGCAACCAGGTCTTAAACTTAGATGTTGATTCAAATTGATTAATTGATGTTTTTCTTAAAAAGCAAGAGATATAAATAAAGAATTAACGTGTACTAAGTTTTTAAAAATCAATATCTTGGAAATAACCAGGTCCTAAACTTAGAAGTTGATTCAAATTGATTAATCGATGTTTTTCTTAAAAAGCACGAGATATCAATAAAGAATTAACGCGAACTAAGTTTACCAAAATCAATGTCCTGGATGCAACCAGATCCTAAACTTAGAAGTTGATACAAATTGATTAATCGATGTTTTTCTTAAAAAGCACGAGATATCAATAAAGAATTAACGCGAACTAAGTTTCTCAAAATCAATGTCCTGGATATAACCAGGTCCTAAACTTAGAAGTTGATTCAAATTGATTAATCGATGTTTTTCTTAAAAAGCACGAGATATCAATAAAGAATTAACGCGAACTAAGTTTTTCAAAATCAATATCCTGGAAATAACTAGGTCCTAAACTTAGAAGTTGATTTAAATTGATCAGTCGATGTCTTTCTTAAAAAACACGAGATATCAATAAAGAATTAACGTGAACTAAGTTTTTCAAAATCAATATCCTGGAAATAACCAGGTCCTAAACTTAGAAGTTGATTCAAATTGATTAATCGATGTTTTTCTTAAAAAGCACGAGATATCAATAAAGAATTAACGCGAACTAAGTTTCTCAAAATCAATGTCCTGGATATAACCAGGTCCTAAACTTAGAAGTTGATTCAAATTGATTAATCGATGTTTTTCTTAAAAAGCATGAGATATCAATAAAGAATTAACGACAACTAAGTTTTTCAAAATCAATATCCTGGAAATAACCAGGTCCTAAACTTAGAAGTTGATTCAAATTGATTAATCGATGTTTTTCTTAAAAAGCACGAGATATCAATAAAGAATTAACGCGAACTAAGTTTTTCAAAATCAATATCCTGGAAATAACTAGGTCCTAAACTTAGAAGTTGATTGAAATTGATCAGTCCATGTCATTCTTAAAAAACACGAGATATCAATAAAGAATTAACGTGAACTAAGTTTTTCAAAATCAATATCCTGGAAATAACCAGGTCCTAAACTTAGAAGTTGATTCAAATTGATTAATCGATGTTTTTCTTAAAAAGCACGAGATATCAATAAATAATTAACGCGAACTAAGTTTCTCAAAATCAATGTCCTGAATGCAACCAAGTCCTAAACTTAGAAGTTGATTCAAATTAATTAATCGATGTTTTTCTTAAAAGCACGAGATATCAATAAAGAATTAACACGAACTAAGTTTTTCAAAATCAATGTCCTGGATGCAACCAGGTCCTAAACTTAGAAGTGGATTCAAATTGATTAATTGATGTTTTTCTTAAAAAACACGAGATATCAATAAAGAATTAACGTGAACTAAGTTTTTCAAAATCAATATCCTTTCAATAACCAGGTCCTAAACTTAGAAGTTGATTCAAATTGATTAATCGATGTTTTTCTTAAAAAGCACGAGATATCAATAAAGAATTAACGCGAACTAAGTTTATCAAAATCAATGTCCTGGATGCAACCAGGTCCTAAACTTAGAAGTTGATTCAAATTGATTAATCGATGTTTTTCTTAAAAAGCACGAGATATCAATAAAGAATTAACGCGAACTAAGTTTCTCAAAATCAATGTCCTGGATATAACCAGGTCCTAAACTTAGAAGTTGATTTAAATTGATCAGTCGATGTCTTTCTTAGAAAGCACGAGATATTAATAAAAAAATTAATGCAAACTAAGTTTTTCAAAATCAATGTCCTGGATGAAACCAGGTCCTAAACTTAGAAGTTGATTCAAATTGATTAATCGATGTTTTTCTTAAAAAACACGAGATATCAATAAAGAATTAACGCGAACTAAGTTTTTCAAAATCAATATCCTGGAAATAACTAAGTCCTAAACTTAGAAGTTGATTCAAATTGATCAGTCGATGTCTTTCTTAAAAAGAACGAGATATTAATAAAAAAATTAATGCGAACTAAGTTTTTCGAAATCAATGTCCTGGATGAAACCAGGTCCTAAACTTAGAAGTTGATTCAAATTGATTAATCGATGTTATTCTTAAAAAGCACGAGATATCAATAAAGAATTAACGCGAACTAAGTTTTTCAAAATCAATGTCCTGGATGCAACCAGGTCTTAAACTTAGATGTTGATTCAAATTGATTAATTGATGTTTTTCTTAAAAAGCAAGAGATATAAATAAAGAATTAACGTGTACTAAGTATTTAAAAATCAATATCTTGGAAATAACCAGGTCCTAAACTTAGAAGTTGATTCAAATTGATTAATCGATGTTTTTCTTAAAAAGCACGAGATATCAATAAAGAATTAACGCGAACTAAGTTTCTCAAAATCAATGTCCTGGATATAACCAGGTCCTAAACTTAGAAGTTGATTCAAATTGATTAATCGATGTTTTTCTTAAAAAGCATGAGATATCAATAAAGAATTAACGACAACTAAGTTTTTCAAAATCAATATCCTGGAAATAACCAGGTCCTAAACTTAGAAGTTGATTCAAATTGATTAATCGATGTTTTTCTTAAAAAGCACGAGATATCAATAAAGAATTAACGCGAACTAAGTTTTTCAAAATCAATATCCTGGAAATAACTAGGTCCTAAACTTAGAAGTTGATTTAAATTGATCAGTCGATGTCTTTCTTAAAAAACACGTGATATCAATAAAGAATTAACGTGAACTAATTTTTCAAAATCAATATCCTGGAAATAACCAGGTCCTAAACTTAGAAGTTGATTCAAATTGATTAATCGATGTTTTTCTTAAAAAGCACGAGATATCAATAAAGAATTAACGTGAACTAAGTTTTTCAAAATCAATATCCTGGAAATAACCAGGTCATAAACTTAGAAGTTGATTCAAATTGATTAATCGATGTTTTTCTTAAAAAGCACGAGATATCAATAAATAATTTACGCGAACTAAGTTTCTCAAAATCAATGTCCTGAATGCAACCAAGTCCTAAACTTAGAAGTTGATTCAAATTAATTAATCGATGTTTTTCTTAAAAGCACGAGATATCAATAAAGAATTAACACGAACTAAGTTTTTCAAAATCAATGTCCTGGATGCAACCAGGTCCTAAACTTAGAAGTGGATTCAAATTGATTAATTGATGTTTTTCTTAAAAAACACATGATATCAATAAAGAATTAACGTGAACTAAGTTTTTCAAAATCAATATCCTGGAAATAACCAGGTCCTAAACTTAGAAGTTGATTCAAATTGATTAATCGATGTTTTTCTTAAAAAGCACGAGATATCAATAAAGAATTAACTCGAACTAAGTTTATCAAAATCAATGTCCTGGATGCAACCAGGTCCTAAACTTAGAAGTTGATTCAAATTGATTAATCGATGTTTTTCTTAAAAAGCACGAGATATCAATAAAGAATTAACGCGAACTAAGTTTCTCAAAATCAATGTCCTGGATATAACCAGGTCCTAAACTTAGAAGTTGATTCAAATTGATTAATCGATGTTTTTCTTAAAAAGCACGAGATATCAATAAAGAATTAACGCGAACTAAGTTTTTCAAAATCAATATCCTGGAAATAACCAGGTCCTAAACTTAGAAGTTGATTCAAATTGATTAATCGATATTTTTCTTAAAAAGCACGAGATATCAATAAAGAATTAACGCGAACTAAGTTTTTCAAAATCAATATCCTGGAAATAACTAGGTCCTAAACTTAGAAGTTGATTTAAATTGATCAGTCAATGTTTTCTTAAAAAGCACGAGATATCAATAAAGAATTAACGCGAACTAAGTTTATCAAAATCAATGTCCTGGATGCAACCAGATCCTAAACTTAGAAGTTGATTCAAATTGATTAATCGATGTTTTTCTTAAAAAGCACGAGATATCAATAAAGAATTAACGCGAACTAAGTTTCTCAAAATCAATGTCCTGGATATAACCAGGTCCTAAACTTAGAAGTTGATTCAAATTGATTAATCGATGTTTTTCTTAAAAAGCACGAGATATCAATAAAGAATTAACACGAACTAAGTTTTTCAAAATCAATGTCCTGGATGCAACCAGGTCCTAAACGTAGAAGTGGACTCAAATTGATTAATTGATGTTTTTCTTAAAAAACACGAGATATCAATAAAAAATTAACGTGAACTAAGTTTTTCAAAATCAATATCCTGGAAATAACCAGGTCCTAAACTTAGAAGTTGATTCAAATTGATTAATCGATGTTTTTCTTAAAAAGCACGAGATATCAATAAAGAATTAACGCGAACTAAGTTTCTCAAAATCAATGTCCTGGATATAACCAGGTCCTAAACTTAGAAGTTGATTGAAATTGATTAATCGATGTTTTTCTTAAAAAGCACGAGATATCAATAAAGAATTAACGCGAACTAAGTTTTTCAAAATCAATATCCGGGAAATAACCAGGTCCTAAACTTAGAAGTTGATTCAAATTGATTAATCGATGTTTTTCTTAAAAAGCACGAGATATCAATAAAGAATTAACGCGAACTAAGTTTTTCAAAATCAATATCCTGGAAATAACTAGGTCCTAAACTTAGAAGTTGATTTAAATTGATCAGTCGATGTCTTTCTTAAAAAACACGAGATATCAATAAAGAATTAACGTGAACTAAGTTTTTCAAAATCAATATCCTGGAAATAACCAGGTCCTAAACTTAGAAGTTGATTCAAATTGATTAATCGATGTTTTTCTTAAAAAGCACGAGATATCAATAAATAATTAACGCGAACTAAGTTTCTCAAAATCAATGTCCTGAATGCAACCAAGTCCTAAACTTAGAAGTTGATTCAAATTAATTAATCGATGTTTTTCTTAAAAGCACGAGATATCAATAAAGAATTAACACGAACTAAGTTTTTCAAAATCAATGTCCTGGATGCAACCAGGTCCTAAACTTAGAAGTGGATTCAAATTGATTAATTGATGTTTTTCTTAAAAAACACGAGATATCAATAAAGAATTAACGTGAACTAAGTTTTTCAAAATCAATATCCTGGAAATAACCAGGTCCTAAACTTAGAAGTTGATTCAAATTGATTAATCGATGTTTTTCTTAAAAAGCACGAGATATCAATAAAGAATTTACGCGAACTAAGTTTATCAAAATCAATGTCCTGGATGCAACCAGGTCCTAAACTTAGAAGTTGATTCAAATTGATTAATCGATGTTTTTCTTAAAAAGCACGAGATATCAATAAAGAATTAACGCGAACTAAGTTTCTCAAAATCAATATCCTGGATATAACCAAGTCCTAAACTTAGAAGTTGATTTAAATTGATCAGTCGATGTCTTTCTTAAAAAGCACGAGATATTAATAAAAAAATTAATGCGAACTAAGTTTTTCAAAATCAATGTCCTGGATGAAACCAGGTCCTAAACTTAGAAGTTGATTCAAATTGATTAATCGATGTTTTTCTTAAAAAACACGAGATATCAATAAAGAATTAACGCGAACTAAGTATTTCAAAATCAATATCCTGGAAATAACTAGGTCCTAAACTTAGAAGTTGATTTAAATTGATCAGTCAATGTTTTTCTTAAAAAGCACGAGATATCAATAAAGAATTAACGCGAACTAAGTTTATCAAAATCAATGTCCTGGATGCAACCAGATCCTAAACTTAGAAGTTGATTCAAATTGATTAATCGATGTTTTTCTTAAAAAGCACGAGATATCAATAAAGAATTAACGCGAACTAAGTTTCTCAAAATCAATGTCCTGGATATAACCAGGTCCTAAACTTAGAAGTTGATTCAAATTGATTAATCGATGTTTTTCTTAAAAAGCACGAGATATCAATAAAGAATTAACACGAACTAAGTTTTTCAAAATCAATGTCCTGGATGCAACCAGGTCCTAAACGTAGAAGTGGACTCAAATTGATTAATTGATGTTTTTCTTAAAAAACACGAGATATCAATAAAAAATTAACGTGAACTAAGTTTTTCAAAATCAATATCCTGGAAATAACCAGGTCCTAAACTTAGAAGTTGATTCAAATTGATTAATCGATGTTTTTCTTAAAAAGCACGAGATATCAATAAAGAATTAACGCGAACTAAGTTTCTCAAAATCAATGTCCTGGATATAACCAGGTCCTAAACTTAGAAGTTGATTGAAATTGATTAATCGATGTTTTTCTTAAAAAGCACGAGATATCAATAAAGAATTAACGCGAACTAAGTTTTTCAAAATCAATATCCTGGAAATAACCAGGTCCTAAACTTAGAAGTTGATTCAAATTGATTAATCGATGTTTTTCTTAAAAAGCACGAGATATCAATAAAGAATTAACGCGAACTAAGTTTTTCAAAATCAATATCCTTGAAATAACTAGGTCCTAAACTTAGAAGTTGATTTAAATTGATCAGTCGATGTCTTTCTTAAAAAACACGAGATATCAATAAAGAATTAACGTGAACTAAGTTTTTCAAAATCAATATCCTGGAAATAACCAGGTCCTAAACTTAGAAGTTGATTCAAATTGATTAATCGATGTTTTTCTTAAAAAGCACGAGATATCAATAAATAATTAACGCGAACTAAGTTTCTCAAAATCAATGTCCTGAATGCAACCAAGTCCTAAACTTAGAAGTTGATTCAAATTAATTAATCGATGTTTTTCTTAAAAGCACGAGATATCAATAAAGAATTAACACGAACTAAGTTTTTCAAAATCAATGTCCTGGATGCAACCAGGTCCTAAACTTAGAAGTGGATTCAAATTGATTAATTGATGTTTTTCTTAAAAAACACGAGATATCAATAAAGAATTAACGTGAACTAAGTTTTTCAAAATCAATATCCTGGAAATAACCAGGTCCTAAACTTAGAAGTTGATTCAAATTGATTAATCGATGTTTTTCTTAAAAAGCACGAGATATCAATAAAGAATTAACGCGAACTAAGTTTATCAAAATCAATGTCCTGGATGCAACCAGGTCCTAAACTTAGAAGTTGATTCAAATTGATTAATCGATGTTTTTCTTAAAAAGCACGAGATATCAATAAAGAATTAACGCGAACTAAGTTTCTCAAAATCAATGTCCTGGATATAACCAAGTCCTAAACTTAGAAGTTGATTTAAATTGATCAGTCGATGTCTTTCTTAGAAAGCACGAGATATGAATAAAAAAATTAATGCGAACTAAGTTTTTCAAAATCAATGTCCTGGATCAAACCAGGTCCTAAACTTAGAAGTTGATTCAAATTGATTAATCGATGTTTTTCTTAAAAAACACGAGATATCAATAAAGAATTAACGCGAACTAAGTATTTCAAAATCAATATCCTGGAAATAACTAAGTCCTAAACTTAGAAGTTGATTCAAATTGATCAGTCGATGTCTTTCTTAAAAAGAACGAGATATTAATAAAAAAATTAATGCGAACTAAGTTTTTCGAAATCAATGTCCTGGATGAAACCAGGTCCTAAACTTAGAAGTTGATTCAAATTGATTAATCGATGTTATTCTTAAAAAGCACGAGATATCAATAAAGAATTAACGCGAACTAAGTTTTTCAAAATCAATGTCCTGGATGCAACCAGGTCTTAAACTTAGATGTTGATTCAAATTGATTAATTGATGTTTTTCTTAAAAAGCAAGAGATATAAATAAAGAATTAACGTGTACTAAGTATTTAAAAATCAATATCTTGGAAATAACCAGGTCTTAAACTTAGAAGTTGATTCAAATTGATTAATCGATGTTTTTCTTAAAAAGCACGAGATATCAATAAAGAATTAACGCGAACTAAGTTTATCAAAATCAATGTCCTGGATGCAACCAGGTCCTAAACTTAGAAGTTGATTCAAATTGATTAATCGATGTTTTTCTTAAAAAGCACGAGATATCAATAAAGAATTAACGCGAACTAAGTTTCTCAAAATCAATGTCCTGGATATAACCAAGTCCTAAACTTAGAAGTTGATTTAAATTGATCAGTCGATGTTTTTCTTAGAAAGCACGAGATATTAATAAAAAAATTAATGCGAACTAAGTTTTTCAAAATCAATGTCCTGGATGAAACCAGGTCCTAAACTTAGAAGTTGATTCAAATTGATTAATCGATGTTTTTCTTAAAAAACACGAGATATCAATAAAGAATTAACGCGAACTAAGTATTTCAAAATCAATATCCTGGAAATAACTAGGTCCTAAACTTAGAAGTTGATTTAAATTGATCAGTCAATGTTTTTCTTAAAAAGCACGAGATATCAATAAAGAATTAACGCGAACTAAGTTTATCAAAATCAATGTCCTGGATGCAACCAGATCCTAAACTTAGAAGTTGATTCAAATTGATTAATCGATGTTTTTCTTAAAAAGCATGAGATATCAATAAAGAATTAACGCGAACTAAGTTTCTCAAAATCAATGTCCTGGATATAACCAGGTCCTAAACTTAGAAGTTGATTCAAATTGATTAATCGATGTTTTTCTTAAAAAGCACGAGATATCAATAAAGAATTAACACGAACTAAGTTTTTCAAAATCAATGTCCTGGATGCAACCAGGTCCTAAACGTAGAAGTGGACTCAAATTGATTAATTGATGTTTTTCTTAAAAAACACGAGATATCAATAAAAAATTAACGTGAACTAAGTTTTTCAAAATCAATATCCTGGAAATAACCAGGTCCTAAACTTAGAAGTTGATTCAAATTGATTAATCGATGTTTTTCTTAAAAAGCACGAGATATCAATAAAGAATTAACGCGAACTAAGTTTCTCAAAATCAATGTCCTGGATATAACCAGGTCCTAAACTTAGAAGTTGATTGAAATTGATTAATCGATGTTTTTCTTAAAAAGCACGAGATATCAATAAAGAATTAACGCGAACTAAGTTTTTCAAAATCAATATCCTGGAAATAACCAGGTCCTAAACTTAGAAGTTGATTCAAATTGATTAATCGATGTTTTTCTTAAAAAGCACGAGATATCAATAAAGAATTAACGCGAACTAAGTTTTTCAAAATCAATATCCTGGAAATAACTAGGTCCTAAACTTAGAAGTTGATTTAAATTGATCAGTCGATGTCTTTCTTAAAAAACACGAGATATCAATAAAGAATTAACGTGAACTAAGTTTTTCAAAATCAATATCCTGGAAATAACCAGGTCCTAAACTTAGAAGTTGATTCAAATTGATTAATCGATGTTTTTCTTAAAAAGCACGAGATATCAATAAATAATTAACGCGAACTAAGTTTCTCAAAATCAATGTCCTGAATGCAACCAAGTCCTAAACTTAGAAGTTGATTCAAATTAATTAATCGATGTTTTTCTTAAAAGCACGAGATATCAATAAAGAATTAACACGAACTAAGTTTTTCAAAATCAATGTCCTGGATGCAACCAGGTCCTAAACTTAGAAGTGGATTCAAATTGATTAATTGATGTTTTTCTTAAAAAACACGAGATATCAATAAAGAATTAACGTGAACTAAGTTTTTCAAAATCAATGTCCTGGAAATAACCAGGTCCTAAACTTAGAAGTTGATTCAAATTGATTAATCGATGTTTTTCTTAAAAAGCACGAGATATCAATAAAGAATTAACGCGAACTAAGTTTCTCAAAATCAATGTCCTGGATATAACCAAGTCCTAAACTTAGAAGTTGATTTAAATTGATCAGTCGATGTCTTTCTTAGAAAGCACGAGATATTAATAAAAAAATTAATGCGAACTAAGTTTTTCAAAATCAATGTCCTGGATCAAACCAGGTCCTAAACTTAGAAGTTGATTCAAATTGATTAATCGATGTTTTTCTTAAAAAACACGAGATATCAATAAAGAATTAACGCGAACTAAGTATTTCAAAATCAATATCCTGGAAATAACTAAGTCCTAAACTTAGAAGTTGATTCAAATTGATCAGTCCATGTCTTTCTTAAAAAGAACGAGATATTAATAAAAAAATTAATGCGAACTAAGTTTTTCGAAATCAATGTCCTGGATGAAACCAGGTCCTAAACTTAGAAGTTGATTCAAATTGATTAATCGATGTTATTCTTAAAAAGCACGAGATATCAATAAAGAATTAACGCGAACTAAGTTTTTCAAAATCAATGTCCTGGATGCAACCAGGTCTTAAACTTAGATGTTGATTCAAATTGATTAATTGATGTTTTTCTTAAAAAGCAAGAGATATAAATAAAGAATTAACGTGTACTAAGTATTTAAAAATCAATATCTTGGAAATAACCAGGTCTTAAACTTAGAAGTTGATTCAAATTGATTAATCGATGTTTTTCTTAAAAAGCACGAGATATCAATAAAGAATTAACGCGAACTAAGTTTATCAAAATCAATGTCCTGGATGCAACCAGATCCTAAACTTAGAAGTTGATTCAAATTGATTAATCGATGTTTTTCTTAAAAAGCACGAGATATCAATAAAGAATTAACGCGAACTAAGTTTCTTAAAATCAATGTCCTGGATATAACCAGGTCCTAAACTTAGAAGTTGATTCAAATTGATTAATCGATGTTTTTCTTAAAAAGCACGAGATATCAATAAAGAATTAACGCGAACTAAGTTTTTCAAAATCAATATCCTGGAAATAACCAGGTCCTAAACTTAGAAGTTGATTCAAATTGATTAATCGATGTTTTTCTTAAAAAGCACGAGATATCAATAAAGAATTAACGCGAACTAAGTTTTTCAAAATCAATATCCTGGAAATAACTAGGTCCTAAACTTAGAAGTTGATTTAAATTGATCAGTCGATGTCTTTCTTAAAAAACACGTGATATCAATAAAGAATTAACGTGAACTAATTTTTCAAAATCAATATCCTGGAAATAACCAGGTCCTAAACTTAGAAGTTGATTCAAATTGATAAATCGATGTTTTTCTTAAAAAGCACGAGATATCAATAAAGAATTAACGCGAACTAAGTTTTTCAAAATCAATATCCTGGAAATAACTAGGTCCTAAACTTAGAAGTTGATTTAAATTGATCAGTCGATGTCTTTCTTAAAAAACACGTGATATCAATAAAGAATTAACGTGAACTAATTTTTCAAAATCAATATCCTGGAAATAACCAGGTCCTAAACTTAGAAGTTGATTCAAATTGATTAATCGATGTTTTTCTTAAAAAGCACGAGATATCAATAAAGAATTAACGCGAACTAAGTTTCTCAAAATCAATGTCCTGGATATAACCAGGTCCTAAACTTAGAAGTTGATTCAAATTGATTAATCGATGTTTTTCTTAAAAAGCACGAGATATCAATAAAGAATTAACACGAACTAAGTTTTTCAAAATCAATGTCCTGGATGCAACCAGGTCCTAAACGTAGAAGTGGACTCAAATTGATTAATTGATGTTTTTCTTAAAAAACACGAGATATCAATAAAGAATTAACGCGAACTAAGTTTTTCAAAATCAATATCCTGGAAATAACTAAGTCCTAAACTTAGAAGTTGATTCAAATTGATCAGTCGATGTCTTTCTTAAAAAGAACGAGATATTAATAAAAAAATTAATGCGAACTAAGTTTTTCGAAATCAATGTCCTGGATGAAACCAGGTCCTAAACTTAGAAGTTGATTCAAATTGATTAATCGATGTTATTCTTAAAAAGCACGAGATATCAATAAAGAATTAACGCGAACTAAGTTTTTCAAAATCAATGTCCTGGATGCAACCAGGTCCTAAACTTAGAAGTTGATTCAAATTGATTAATCGATGTTTTTCTTAAAAAGCACGAGATATCAATAAAGAATTAACGCGAACTAAGTTTCTCAAAATCAATGTCCTGGATATAACCAGGTCCTAAACTTGATTCAAATTGATTAATCGATGTTTTTCTTAAAAAGCACGAGATATCAATAAAGAATTAACGCGAACTAAGTTTTTCAAAATCAATATCCTGGAAATAACCAAGTCCTAAACTTAGAAGTTGATTCAAATTGATTAATCGATGTTTTTCTTAAAAAACACGAGATATCAATAAAGAATTAACGCGAACTAAGTTTTTCAAAATCAATATCCTGGAAATAACTAAGTCCAAAATTTAGAAGTTGATTCAAATTGATCAGTCGATGTCTTTCTTAAAAAGAACGAGATATTAATAAAAAAATTAATGCGAACTAAGTTTTTCAAAATCAATGTCCTGGATGAAACCAGGTCCTAAACTTAGAAGTTGATTCAAATTGATTAATCGATGTTTTTCTTAAAAAGCACGAGATATCAATAAAGAATTAACGCGAACTAAGTTTATCAAAATCAATGTCCTGGATGCAACCAGGTCCTAAACTTAGAAGTTGATTCAAATTGATTAATTGATGTTTTTCTTAAAAAACACGAGATATCAATAAAAAATTAACGTGAACTAAGTTTTTCAAAATCAATATCCTGGAAATAACCAGGTCCTAAACTTAGAAGTTGATTCAAATTGATTAATCGATGTTTTTCTTAAAAAGCACGAGATATCAATAAAGAATTAACGCGAACTAAGTTTATCAAAATCAATGTCCTGGATGCAACCAGGTCCTAAACTTAGAAGTTGATTCAAATTGATTAATCGATGTTTTTCTTAAAAAGCACGAGATATCAATAAAGAATTAAAGCGAACTAAGTTTCTCAAAATCAATGTCCTGGATATAACCAGGTCCTAAACTTAGAAGTTGATTCAAATTGATTAATCGATGTTTTTCTTAAAAAGCACGAGATATCAATAAAGAATTAACGCGAACTAAGTTTTTCAAAATCAATATCCTGGAAATAACCAAGTCCTAAACTTAGAAGTTGATTCAAATTGATTAATCGATGTTTTTCTTAAAAAACACGAGATATCAATAAAGAATTAACGCGAACTAAGTTTTTCAAAATCAATATCCTGGAAATAACTAAGTCCTAAACTTAGAAGTTGATTCAAATTGATCAGTCGATGTCTTTCTTAAAAAGAACGAGATATTAATAAAAAAATTAATGCGAACTAAGTTTTTCAAAATCAATGTCCTGGATGAAACCAGGTCCTAAACTTAGAAGTTGATTCAAATTGATTAATCGATGTTATTCTTAAAAAGCACGAGATATCAATAAAGAATTAACGCGAACTAAGTTTTTCAAAATCAATGTCCTGGATGCAACCAGGTCTTAAACTTAGATGTTGATTCAAATTGATTAATTGATGTTTTTCATAAAAAGCAAGAGATATAAATAAAGAATTAACGTGTACTAAGTTTTTAAAAATCAATATCTTGGAAATAACCAGGTCCTAAACTTAGAAGTTGATTCAAATTGATTAATCGATGTTTTTCTTAAAAAGCACGAGATATCAATAAAGAATTAATGCGAACTAAGTTTATCAAAATCAATGTCCTGGATGCAACCAGATCCTAAACTTAGAAGTTGATTCAAATTGATTAATCGATGTTTTTCTTAAAAAGCACGAGATATCAATAAAGAATTAAAGCGAACTAAGTTTCTCAAAATCAATGTCCTGGATATAACCAGGTCCTAAACTTAGAAGTTGATTCAAATTGATTAATCGATGTCTTTCTTAAAAAGAACGAGATATCAATAAAGAATTAACGCGAACTAAGTTTTTCAAAATCAATTTCCTGGAAATAACCAGGTCCTAAACTTAGAAGTTGATTCAAATTGATTAATCGATGTTTTTCTTAAAAAGCACGAGATATCAATAAAGAATTAACGCGAACTAAGTTTTTCAAAATCAATATCCTGGAAATAACTAAGTCCTAAACTTAGAAGTTGATTCAAATTGATCAGTCGATGTCTTTCTTAAAAAGAACGAGATATCAATAAAGAATTAACGCGAACTAAGTTTTTCAAAATCAATTTCCTGGAAATAACCAGGTCCTAAACTTAGAAGTTGATTCAAATTGATTAATCGATGTTTTTCTTAAAAAGCACGAGATATCAATAAATAATTAACGCGAACTAAGTTTCTCAAAATCAATGTCCTGGATGCAACCAGGTCTTAAACTTAGAAGTTGATTCAAATTGATTAATTGATGTTTTTCTTAAAAGCACGAGATATCAATAAAGAATTAACACGAACTAAGTTTTTCAAAATCAATGTCCTGGATGCAACCAGGTCCTAAACTTAGAAGTGGATTCAAATTGATTAATTTATGTTTTTCTTAAAAAACACGAGATATCAATAAAGAATTAACGTGAACTAAGTTCTTCAAAGTCAATATCCTGGAAATAACCAGGTCCTAAACTTAGAAGTTGATTCAAATTGATTAATCGATGTTATTCTTAAAAAGCACGAGATATCAATAAAGAATTAACGCGATCTAAGTTTTTCAAAATCAATGTCCTGGATGCAACCAGATCCTAAACTTAGAAGTTGATTCAAATTGATTAATCGATGTTTTTCTTAAAAAGCACGAGATATCAATAAAGAATTAACGCGAACTAAGTTTCTCAAAATCAATGTCCTGGATATAACCAGGTCCTAAACTTAGAAGTTGATTCAAATTGATTAATCGATGTTTTTCTTAAAAAGCACGAGATATCAATAAAGAATTAACGCGAACTAAGTTTATCAAAATCAATGTCCTGGATGCAACCAGATCCTAAACTTAGAAGTTGATTTAAATTGATTAATCGATGTTTTTCTTAAAAAGCACGAGATATCAATAAAGAATTAACGCGAACTAAGTTTCTCAAAATCAATGTCCTGGATATAACCAGGTCCTAAACTTAGAAGTTGATTCAAATTGATTAATCGATGTTTTTCTTAAAAAGCACGAGATATCAATAAAGAATTAACACGAACTAAGTTTTTCAAAATCAATATCCTGGAAATAACCAGGTCCTAAACTTAGAAGTTGATTCAAATTGATTAATCGATGTTTTTCTTAAAAAGCACGAGATATCAACAAAGAATTAACGCGAACTAAGTTTTTCAAAATCAATATCCTGGAAATAACTAGTTCCTAAACTTAGAAGTGGATTCAAATTGATTAGTCGATGTCTTTCTTAAAAAACACGAGATATCAATAAAGAATTAACGTGAACTAAGTTTTTCAAAATCAATATCCTGGAAATAACCAGGTCCTAAACTTAGAAGTTGATTCAAATTGATTAATCGATGTTTTTCTTAAAAAGCACGAGATATCAATAAATAATTAACGCGAACTAAGTTTTTCAAAATCAATGTCCTGGATGCAACCAAGTCTTAAACTTAGATGTTGATTCAAATTGATTAATTGATGTTTTTCTTAAAAGCACGAGATATCAATAAAGAATTAACACGAACTAAGTTTTTAAAATTCAATATCTTGGAAATAACCAGGTCCTAAACTTAGAACTTGATTCAAATTGATTAATCGATGTTTTTCTTAAAAAGCACGAGATATCAATAAAGAATTAACGCGAACTAAGTTTATCAAAATCAATGTCCTGGATGCAACCAGATCCTAAACTTAGAAGTTGATTCAAATTGATTAATCGATGTTTTTCTTAAAAAGCACGAGATATCAATAAAGAATTAACGCGAACTAAGTTTCTCAAAATCAATGTCCTGGATATAACCAGGTCCTAAACTTAGAAGTTGATTCAAATTAATTAATCGATGTTTTTCTTAAAAGCACGAGATATCAATAAAGAATTAACACGAACTAAGTTTTTCAAAATCAATATCCTGGATGCAACCAGGTCCTAAACTTAGAAGTGGATTCAAATTGATTAATCGATGTTTTTCTTAAAAAGCACGAGATATCAATAAGGAATTAACGCGAACTAAGTTTTTCAAAATCAATATCCTGGAAATAACCAGGTCCTAAACTTAGAAGTTGATTCAAATTGATTAATCGATGTTTTTCTTAAAAAGCACGAGATATCAATAAAGAATTAACGTGAACTAAGTTTTTCAAAATCAATGTCCTGGATGCAACCAGGTCCTAAACTTAGAAGTTGATTCAAATTGATTAATTGATGTTTTTCTTAAAAAACACGAGATATCAATAAAGAATTAACGCGAACTAAGTTTCTCAAAATCAATGTCCTGGATATAACCAGGTCCTAAACATAGAAGTTGATTCAAATTGATTAATCGATGTTTTTCTTAAAAAGCACGAGATATCAATAAAGAATTAACGCGAACTAAGTTTTTCAAAATCAATATCCTGGAAATAACCAAGTCCTAAACTTAGAAGTTGATTCAAATTGATTAATCGATCTTTTTCTTAAAAAACACGAGATATCAATAAAGAATTAACGCGAACTAAGTTTTTCAAAATCAATATCCTGGAAATAACTAAGTCCTAAACTTAGAAGTTGATTCAAATTGATCAGTCGATGTCTTTCTTAAAAAGAACGAGATATTAATAAAAAAATTAATGCGAACTAAGTTTTTCAAAATCAATGTCCTGGATGAAACCAGGTCCTAAACTTAGAAGTTGATTCAAATTGATTAATCGATGTTATTCTTAAAAAGCACGAGATATCAATAAAGAATTAACGCGAACTAAGTTTTTCAAAATCAATGTCCTGGATGCAACCAGGTCTTAAACTTAGATGTTGATTCAAATTGATTAATTGATGTTTTTCTTAAAAAGCAAGAGATATAAATAAAGAATTAACGTGTACTAAGTTTTTAAAAATCAATATCTTGGAAATAACCAGGTCCTAAACTTAGAAGTTGATTCAAATTGATTAATCGATGTTTTTCTTAAAAAGCACGAGATATAAATAAAGAATTAACGCGAACTAAGTTTATCAAAATCAATGTCCTGGATGCAACCAGATCCTAAACTTAGAAGTTGATTCAAATTGATTAATCGATGTTTTTCTTAAAAAGCACGAGATATCAATAAAGAATTAACGCGAACTAAGTTTCTCAAAATCAATGTCCTGGATATAACCAGGTCCTAAACTTAGAAGTTGATTCAAATTGATTAATCGATGTTTTTCTTAAAATGCACGAGATATCAATAAAGAATTAACGCGAACTAAGTTTTTCAAAATCAATATCCTGGAAATAACCAGGTCCTAAACTTAGAAGTTGATTCAAATTGATTAATCGATGTTTTTCTTAAAAAACACGAGATATCAATAATGAATTAACGCGAACTAAGTTTTTCAAAATCAATATCCTGGAAATAACTAGGTCCTAAACTTAGAAGTTGATTCAAATTGATCAGTCGATGTCTTTCTTAAAAAGAACGAGATATTAATAAAAAAATTAATGCGAACTAAGTTTTTCAAAATCAATGTCCTGGATGAAACCAGGTCCTAAACTTAGAAGTTGATTCAAATTGATTAATCGATGTTATTCTTAAAAAGCACGAGATATCAATAAAGAATTAACGCGAACTAAGTTTTTCAAAATCAATGTCCTGGATGCAACCAGGTCTTAAACTTAGATGTTGATTCAAATTGATTAATTGATGTTTTTCTTAAAAAGCAAGAGATATAAATAAAGAATTAACGTGTACTAAGTTTTTAAAAATCAATATCTTGGAAATAACCAGGTCCTAAACTTAGAAGTTGATTCAAATTGATTAATCGATGTTTTTCTTAAAAAGCACGAGATATCAATAAAGAATTAACGCGAACTAAGTTTATCAAAATCAATGTCCTGGATGCAACCAGATCCTAAACTTAGAAGTTGATTCAAATTGATTAATCGATGTTTTTCTTAAAAAGCACGAGATATCAATAAAGAATTAACGCGAACTAAGTTTCTCAAAATCAATGTCCTGGATATAACCAGGTTCTAAACTTAGAAGTTGATTCAAATTGATTAATCGATGTTTTTCTTAAAAAGCACGAGATATCAATAAAGAATTAACGCGAACTAAGTTTTTCAAAATCAATATCCTGGAAATAACCAGGTCCTAAACTTAGAAGTTGATTCAAATTGATTAATCGATGTTTTTCTAAAAAAGCACGAGATATCAATAAAGAATTAACGCGAACTAAGTTTTTCAAAATCAATATCCTGGAAATAACTAGGTCCTAAACTTAGAAGTTGATTTAAATTGATCAGTCGATGTCTTTCTTAAAAAACACGAGATATCAATAAAGAATTAACGTGAACTAAGTTTTTCAAAATCAATATCCTGGAAATAACCAGGTCCTAAACTTAGAAGTTGATTCAAATTGATTAATCGATGTTTTTCTTAAAAAGCACGAGATATCAATAAAGAATAAACACGAACTTAGTTTTTCAAAATCAATGTCCTGGATGCAACGAGGTCCTAAACTTAGAAGTGGATTCAAATTGATTAATTGATGTTTTTCTTAAAAAACACGAGATATCAATAAAGAATTAACGTGAACTAAGTTTTTCAAAATCAATATCCTGGAAATAACCAGGTCCTAAACTTAGAAGTTGATTCAAATTGATTAATCGATGTTTTTCTTAAAAAGCACGAGATATCAATAAAGAATTAACGCGAACTAAGTTTATCAAAATCAATGTCCTGGATGCAACCAGGTCCTAAACTTAGAAGTTGATTCAAATTGATTAATCGATGTTTTTCTTAAAAAGCACGAGATATCAATAAAGAATTAACGCGAACTAAGTTTCTCAAAATCAATGTCCTGGATATAACCAGGTCCTAAACTTAGAAGTTGATTTAAATTGATCAGTCGATGTCTTTCTTAGAAAGCACGAGATATTAATAAAAAAATTAATGCGAACTAAGTTTTTCAAAATCAATGTCCTGGATGAAACCAGGTCCTAAACTTAGAAGTTGATTCAAATTGATTAATCGATGTTTTTATAAAAAAACACGAGATATCAATAAAGAATTAACGCGAACTAAGTTTTTCAAAATCAATATCCTGGAAATAACTAAGTCCTAAACTTAGAAGTTGATTCAAATTAACCAGTCGATGTCTTTCTTAAAAAGAACGAGATATTAATAAAAAAATTAATGCGAACTAAGTATTTTAAAATCAATGTCCTGGATGAAACCAGGTCCTAAACATAGAAGTTGATTCAAATTGATTAATCGATGTTATTCTTAAAAAGCACGAGATATCAATAAAGAATTAACGCGAACTAAGTTTTTAAAAATCAATATCTTGGAAATAACCAGGTCCTAAACTTAGAAGTTGATTCAAATTGATTAATTGATGTTTTTCTTAAAAAGCAAGAGATATAAATAAAGAATTAACGTGTACTAAGTTTTTAAAAATCAATATCTTGGAAATAACCAGGTCCTAAACTTAGAAGTTGATTCAAATTGATTAATCGATGTTTTTCTTAAAAAGCACGAGATATCAATAAAGAATTAACGCGAACTAAGTTTATCAAAATCAATGTCCTGGATGCAACCAGATCCTAAACTTAGAAGTTGATTCAAATTGATTAATCGATGTTTTTCTTAAAAAGCACGAGATATCAATAAAGAATTAACGCGAACTAAGTTTCTCAAAATCAATGTCCTGGATATAACCAGGTCCTAAACTTAGAAGTTGATTCAAATTGATTAATCGATGTTTTTCTTAAAAAGCACGAGATATCAATAAAGAATTAACGCGAACTAAGTTTTTCAAAATCAATATCCTGGAAATAACCAGGTCCTAAACTTAGAAGTTGATTCAAATTGATTAATCGATGTTTTTCTAAAAAAGCACGAGATATCAATAAAGAATTAACGCGAACTAAGTTTTTCAAAATCAATATCCTGGAAATAACTAGGTCCTAAACTTAGAAGTTGATTTAAATTGATCAGTCGATGTCTTTCTTAAAAAACACGAGATATCAATAAAGAATTAACGTGAACTAAGTTTTTCAAAATCAATATCCTGGAAATAACCAGGTCCTAAACTTAGAAGTTGATTCAAATTGATTAATCGATTTTTTTCTTAAAAAGCACGAGATATCAATAAAGAATTAACTCGAACTAAGTTTATCAAAATCAATGTCCTGGATGCAACCAGGTCCTAAACTTAGAAGTTGATTCAAATTGATTAATCGATGTTTTTCTTAAAAAGCACGAGATATCAATAAAGAATTAACGCGAACTAAGTTTCTCAAAATCAATGTCCTGGATATAACTAGGTCCTAAACTTAGAAGTTGATTCAAATTGATTAATCGATGTTTTTCTTAAAAAGCACGAGATATCAATAAAGAATTAACGCGAACTAAGTTTTTCAAAATCAATATCCTGGAAATAACCAGGTCCTAAACTTAGAAGTTGATTCAAATTGATTAATCGATGTTTTTCTTAAAAAGCACGAGATATCAATAAAGAATTAACGCGAACTAAGTTTTTCAAAATCAATATCCTGGAAATAACTAGGTCCTAAACTTAGAAGTTGATTTAAATTGATCAGTCGATGTCTTTCTTAAAAAACACGAGATATCAATAAAGAATTAACGTGAACTAAGTTTTTGAAAATCAATATCCTGGAAATAACCAGGTCCTAAACTTAGAAGTTGATTCAAATTGATTAATCGATGTTTTTCTTAAAAAGCACGAGATATCAATAAATAATTAACGCGAACTAAGTTTCTCAAAATCAATGTCCTGAATGCAACCAAGTCCTAAACTTAGAAGTTGATTCAAATTGATTAATCGATGTTTTTCTTAAAAAACACGAGATATCAATAAAGAATTAACGCGAACTAAGTTTTTCAAAATCAATATCCTGGAAATAACTAAGTCCTAAACTTAGAAGTTGATTCAAATTGATCAGTCGATGTCTTTCTTAAAAAGAACGAGATATTAATAAAAAAATTAATGCGAACTAAGTTTTTCAAAATCAATGTCCTGGATGAAACCAGGTCCTAAACTTAGAAGTTGATTCAAATTGATTAATCGATGTTTTTCTTAAAAAGCACGAGATATCAATAAAGAATTAACGCGAACTAAGTTTATCAAAATCAATGTCCTGGATGCAACCAGGTCCTAAACTTAGAAGTTGATTCAAATTGATTAATTGATGTTTTTCTTAAAAAACACGAGATATCAATAAAAAATTAACGTGAACTAAGTTTTTGAAAATCAATATCCTGGAAATAACCAGGTCCTAAACTTAGAAGTTGATTCAAATTGATTAATCGATGTTTTTCTTAAAAAGCACGAGATATCAATAAAGAATTAACGCGAACTAAGTTTATCAAAATCAATGTCCTGGATGCAACCAGGTCCTAAACTTAGAAGTTGATTCAAATTGATTAATCGATGTTTTTCTTAAAAAGCACGAGATATCAATAAAGAATTAAAGCGAACTAAGTTTCTCAAAATCAATGTCCTGGATATAACCAGGTCCTAAACTTAGAAGTTGATTCAAATTGATTAATCGATGTTTTTCTTAAAAAGCACGAGATATCAATAAAGAATTAACGCGAACTAAGTTTTTCAAAATCAATATCCTGGAAATAACCAAGTCCTAAACTTAGAAGTTGATTCAAATTGATTAATCGATGTTTTTCTTAAAAAACACGAGATATCAATAAAGAATTAACGCGAACTAAGTTTTTCAAAATCAATATCCTGGAAATAACTAAGTCCTAAACTTAGAAGTTGATTCAAATTGATCAGTCGATGTCTTTCTTAAAAAGAACGAGATATTAATAAAAAAATTAATGCGAACTAAGTTTTTCAAAATCAATGTCCTGGATGAAACCAGGTCCTAAACTTAGAAGTTGATTCAAATTGATTAATCGATGTTATTCTTAAAAAGCACGAGATATCAATAAAGAATTAACGCGAACTAAGTTTTTCAAAATCAATGTCCTGGATGCAACCAGGTCTTAAACTTAGATGTTGATTCAAATTGATTAATTGATGTTTTTCATAAAAAGCAAGAGATATAAATAAAGAATTAACGTGTACTAAGTTTTTAAAAATCAATATCTTGGAAATAACCAGGTCCTAAACTTAGAAGTTGATTCAAATTGATTAATCGATGTTTTTCTTAAAAAGCACGAGATATCAATAAAGAATTAATGCGAACTAAGTTTATCAAAATCAATGTCCTGGATGCAACCAGATCCTAAACTTAGAAGTTGATTCAAATTGATTAATCGATGTTTTTCTTAAAAAGCACGAGATATCAATAAAGAATTAACGCGAACTAAGTTTCTCAAAATCAATGTCCTGGATATAACCAGGTCCTAAACTTAGAAGTTGATTCAAATTGATTAATCGATGTTTTTCTTAAAAAGCACGAGATATCAATAAAGAATTAACGCGAACTAAGTTTTTCAAAATCAATATCCTGGAAATAACCAGGTCCTAAACTTAGAAGTTGATTCAAATTGATTAATCGATGTTTTTCTTAAAAAGCACGAGATATCAATAAAGAATTAACGCGAACTAAGTTTTTCAAAATCAATATCCTGGAAATAACTAGGTCCTAAACTTAGAAGTTGATTTAAATTGATCAGTCGATGTCTTTCTTAAAAAACACGAGATATCAATAAAGAATTAACGTGAACTAAGTTTTTCAAAATCAATATCCTGGAAATAACCAGGTCCTAAACTTAGAAGTTGATTCAAATTGATTAATCGATGTTTTTCTTAAAAAGCACGAGATATCAATAAATAATTAACGCGAACTAAGTTTCTCAAAATCAATGTCCTGAATGCAACCAAGTCCTAAACTTAGAAGTTGATTCAAATTAATTAATCGATGTTTTTCTTAAAAGCACGAGATATCAATAAAGAATTAACACGAACTAAGTTTTTCAAAATCAATGTCCTGGATGCAACCAGGTCCTAAACTTAGAAGTGGATTCAAATTGATTAATTGATGTTTTTCTTAAAAAACACGAGATATCAATAAAAAATTAACGTGAACTAAGTTTTTCAAAATCAATATCCTGGAAATAACCAGGTCCTAAACTTAGAAGTTGATTCAAATTGATTAATCGATGTTTTTCTTAAAAAGCACGAGATATCAATAAAGAATTAACGCGAACTAAGTTTATCAAAATCAATGTCCTGGATGCAACCAGGTCCTAAACTTAGAAGTTGATTCAAATTGATTAATCGATGTTTTTCTTAAAAAGCACGAGATATCAATAAAAAATTAAAGCGAACTAAGTTTCTCAAAATCAATGTCCTAGATATAACCAGGTCCTAAACTTAGAAGTTGATTCAAATTGATTAATCGATGTTTTTCTTAAAAAGCACGAGATATCAATAAAGAATTAACGCGAACTAAGTTTTTCAAAATCAATATCCTGGAAATAACCAAGTCCTAAACTTAGAAGTTGATTCAAATTGATTAATCGATGTTTTTCTTAAAAAACACGAGATATCAATAAAGAATTAACGCGAACTAAGTTTTTCAAAATCAATATCCTGGAAATAACTAAGTCCTAAACTTAGAAGTTGATTCAAATTGATCAGTCGATGTCTTTCTTAAAAAGAACGAGATATTAATAAAAAAATTAATGCGAACTAAGTTTTTCAAAATCAATGTCCTGGATGAAACCAGGTCCTAAACTTAGAAGTTGATTCAAATTGATTAATCGATGTTATTCTTAAAAAGCACGAGATATCAATAAAGAATTAACGCGAACTAAGTTTTTCAAAATCAATGTCCTGGATGCAACCAGGTCTTAAACTTAGATGTTGATTCAAATTGATTAATTGATGTTTTTCATAAAAAGCAAGAGATATAAATAAAGAATTAACGTGTACTAAGTTTCTCAAAATCAATGTCCTGGATATAACCAGGTCCTAAACTTAGAAGTTGATTTAAATTGATCAGTCGATGTCTTTCTTAGAAAGCACGAGATATTAATAAAAAAATTAATGCGAACTAAGTTTTTCAAAATCAATGTCCTGGATGAAACCAGGTCCTATACTTAGAAGTTGATTCAAATTGATTAATCGATGTTTTTATAAAAATACACGAGATATCAATAAAGAATTAACGCGAACTAAGTTTTTCAAAATCAATATCCTGGAAATAACTAAGTCCTAAACTTAGAAGTTGATTCAAATTGATTAATCGATGTTTTTCTTAAAAAGCACGAGATATCAATAAAGAATTAACGCGAACTAAGTTTTTCAAAATCAATATCCTGGAAATAACCAGGTCCTAAACTTAGAAGTTGATTCAAATTGATTAATCGATGTTTTTCTTAAAAAGCACGAGATATCAATAAAGAATTAACGCGAACTAAGTTTTTCAAAATCAATATCCTGGAAATAACTAGGTCCTAAACTTAGAAGTTGATTTAAATTGATCAGTCGATGTCTTTCTTAAAAAACACGAGATATCAACAAAGAATTAACGTGAACTAAGTTTTTCAAAATCAATATCCTGGAAATAACCAGGTCCTAAACTTAGAAGTTGATTCAAATTGATTAATCGATGTTTTTCTTAAAAAGCACGAGATATCAATAAATAATTAACGCGAACTAAGTTTCTCAAAATCAATGTCCTGAATGCAACCAAGTCCTAAACTTAGAAGTTGATTCAAATTAATTAATCGATGTTTTTCTTAAAAGCACGAGATATCAATAAAGAATTAACACGAACTAAGTTTTTCAAAATCAATGTCCTGGATGCAACCAGGTCCTAAACTTAGAAGTGGATTCAAATTGATTAATTGATGTTTTTCTTAAAAAACACGAGATATCAATAAAAAATTAACGTGAACTAAGTTTTTCAAAATCAATATCCTGGAAATAACCAGGTCCTAAACTTAGAAGTTGATTCAAATTGATTAATCGATGTTTTTCTTAAAAAGCACGAGATATCAATAAAGAATTAACGCGAACTAAGTTTATCAAAATCAATGTCCTGGATGCAACCAGGTCCTAAACTTAGAAGTTGATTCAAATTGATTAATCGATGTTTTTCTTAAAAAGCACGAGATATCAATAAAAAATTAAAGCGAACTAAGTTTCTCAAAATCAATGTCCTAGATATAACCAGGTCCTAAACTTAGAAGTTGATTCAAATTGATTAATCGATGTTTTTCTTAAAAAGCACGAGATATCAATAAAGAATTAACGCGAACTAAGTTTTTCAAAATCAATATCCTGGAAATAACCAAGTCCTAAACTTAGAAGTTGATTCAAATTGATTAATCGATGTTTTTCTTAAAAAACACGAGATATCAATAAAGAATTAACGCGAACTAAGTTTTTCAAAATCAATATCCTGGAAATAACTAAGTCCTAAACTTAGAAGTTGATTCAAATTGATCAGTCGATGTCTTTCTTAAAAAGAACGAGATATTAATAAAAAAATTAATGCGAACTAAGTTTTTCAAAATCAATGTCCTGGATGAAACCAGGTCCTAAACTTAGAAGTTGATTCAAATTGATTAATCGATGTTATTCTTAAAACGCACGAGATATCAATAAAGAATTAACGCGAACTAAGTTTTTCAAAATCAATGTCCTGGATGCAACCAGGTCTTAAACTTAGATGTTGATTCAAATTGATTAATTGATGTTTTTCATAAAAAGCAAGAGATATAAATAAAGAATTAACGTGTACTAAGCTTCTCAAAATCAATGTCCTGGATATAACCAGGTCCTAAACTTAGAAGTTGATTTAAATTGATCAGTCGATGTCTTTCTTAGAAAGCACGAGATATTAATAAAAAAATTAATGCGAACTAAGTTTTTCAAAATCAATGTCCTGGATGAAACCAGGTCCTATACTTAGAAGTTGATTCAAATTGATTAATCGATGTTTTTATAAAAAAACACGAGATATCAATAAAGAATTAACGCGAACTAAGTTTTTCAAAATCAATATCCTGGAAATAACTAAGTCCTAAACTTAGAAGTTGATTCAAATTAACCAGTCGATGTCTTTCTAAAAAAGAACGAGATATTAATAAAAAAATTAATGCGAACTAAGTATTTTAAAATCAATGTCCTGGATGAAACCAGGTCCTAAACATAGAAGTTGATTCAAATTGATTAATCGATGTTATTCTTAAAAAGCACGAGATATCAATAAAGAATTAACGCGAACTAAGTTTTTAAAAATCAATATCTTGGAAATAACCAGGTCCTAAACTTAGAAGTTGATTCAAATTGATTAATTGATGTTTTTCTTAAAAAGCAAGAGATATAAATAAAGAATTAACGTGTACTAAGTTTTTAAAAATCAATATCTTGGAAATAACCAGGTCCTAAACTTAGAAGTTGATTCAAATTGATTAATCGATGTTTTTCTTAAAAAGCACGAGATATCAATAAAGAATTAACGCGAACTAAGTTTATCAAAATCAATGTCCTGGATGCAACCAGATCCTAAACTTAGAAGTTGATTCAAATTGATTAATCGATGTTTTTCTTAAAAAGCACGAGATATCAATAAAGAATTAACGCGAACTAAGTTTCTCAAAATCAATGTCCTGGATATAACCAGGTCCTAAACTTAGAAGTTGATTCAAATTGATTAATCGATGTTTTTCTTAAAAAGCACGAGATATCAATAAAGAATTAACGCGAACTAAGTTTTTCAAAATCAATATCCTGGAAATAACCAGGTCCTAAACTTAGAAGTTGATTCAAATTGATTAATCGATGTTTTTCTAAAAAAGCACGAGATATCAATAAAGAATTAACGCGAACTAAGTTTTTCAAAATCAATATCCTGGAAATAACTAGGTCCTAAACTTAGAAGTTGATTTAAATTGATCAGTCGATGTCTTTCTTAAAAAACACGAGATATCAATAAAGAATTAACGTGAACTAAGTTTTTCAAAATCAATATCCTGGAAATAACCAGGTCCTAAACTTAGAAGTTGATTCAAATTGATTAATCGATTTTTTTCTTAAAAAGCACGAGATATCAATAAAGAATTAACTCGAACTAAGTTTATCAAAATCAATGTCCTGGATGCAACCAGGTCCTAAACTTAGAAGTTGATTCAAATTGATTAATCGATGTTTTTCTTAAAAAGCACGAGATATCAATAAAGAATTAACGCGAACTAAGTTTCTCAAAATCAATGTCCTGGATATAACTAGGTCCTAAACTTAGAAGTTGATTCAAATTGATTAATCGATGTTTTTCTTAAAAAGCACGAGATATCAATAAAGAATTAACGCGAACTAAGTTTTTCAAAATCAATATCCTAGAAATAACCAGGTCCTAAACTTAGAAGTTGATTCAAATTGATTAATCGATGTTTTTCTTAAAAAGCACGAGATATCAATAAAGAATTAACGCGAACTAAGTTTTTCAAAATCAATATCCTGGAAATAACTAGGTCCTAAACTTAGAAGTTGATTTAAATTGATCAGTCGATGTCTTTCTTAAAAAACACGAGATATCAATAAAGAATTAACGTGAACTAAGTTTTTGAAAATCAATATCCTGGAAATAACCAGGTCCTAAACTTAGAAGTTGATTCAAATTGATTAATCGATGTTTTTCTTAAAAAGCACGAGATATCAATAAATAATTAACGCGAACTAAGTTTCTCAAAATCAATGTCCTGAATGCAACCAAGTCCTAAACTTAGAAGTTGATTCAAATTGATTAATCGATGTTTTTCTTAAAAAACACGAGATATCAATAAAGAATTAACGCGAACTAAGTTTTTCAAAATCAATATCCTGGAAATAACTAAGTCCTAAACTTAGAAGTTGATTCAAATTGATCAGTCGATGTCTTTCTTAAAAAGAACGAGATATTAATAAAAAAATTAATGCGAACTAAGTTTTTCAAAATCAATGTCCTGGATGAAACCAGGTCCTAAACTTAGAAGTTGATTCAAATTGATTAATCGATGTTTTTCTTAAAAAGCACGAGATATCAATAAAGAATTAACGCGAACTAAGTTTATCAAAATCAATGTCCTGGATGCAACCAGGTCCTAAACTTAGAAGTTGATTCAAATTGATTAATTGATGTTTTTCTTAAAAAACACGAGATATCAATAAAAAATTAACGTGAACTAAGTTTTTCAAAATCAATATCCTGGAAATAACCAGGTCCTAAACTTAGAAGTTGATTCAAATTGATTAATCGATGTTTTTCTTAAAAAGCACGAGATATCAATAAAGAATTAACGCGAACTAAGTTTATCAAAATCAATGTCCTGGATGCAACCAGGTCCTAAACTTAGAAGTTGATTCAAATTGATTAATCGATGTTTTTCTTAAAAAGCACGAGATATCAATAAAGAATTAAAGCGAACTAAGTTTCTCAAAATCAATGTCCTGGATATAACCAGGTCCTAAACTTAGAAGTTGATTCAAATTGATTAATCGATGTTTTTCTTAAAAAGCACGAGATATCAATAAAGAATTAACGCGAACTAAGTTTTTCAAAATCAATATCCTGGAAATAACCAAGTCCTAAACTTAGAAGTTGATTCAAATTGATTAATCGATGTTTTTCTTAAAAAACACGAGATATCAATAAAGAATTAACGCGAACTAAGTTTTTCAAAATCAATATCCTGGAAATAACTAAGTCCTAAACTTAGAAGTTGATTCAAATTGATCAGTCGATGTCTTTCTTAAAAAGAACGAGATATTAATAAAAAAATTAATGCGAACTAAGTTTTTCAAAATCAATGTCCTGGATGAAACCAGGTCCTAAACTTAGAAGTTGATTCAAATTGATTAATCGATGTTATTCTTAAAAAGCACGAGATATCAATAAAGAATTAACGCGAACTAAGTTTTTCAAAATCAATGTCCTGGATGCAACCAGGTCTTAAACTTAGATGTTGATTCAAATTGATTAATTGATGTTTTTCATAAAAAGCAAGAGATATAAATAAAGAATTAACGTGTACTAAGTTTTTAAAAATCAATATCTTGGAAATAACCAGGTCCTAAACTTAGAAGTTGATTCAAATTGATTAATCGATGTTTTTCTTAAAAAGCACGAGATATCAATAAAGAATTAATGCGAACTAAGTTTATCAAAATCAATGTCCTGGATGCAACCAGATCCTAAACTTAGAAGTTGATTCAAATTGATTTATCGATGTTTTTCTTAAAAAGCACGAGATATCAATAAAGAATTAACGCGAACTAAGTTTCTCAAAATCAATGTCCTGGATATAACCAGGTCCTAAACTTAGAAGTTGATTCAAATTGATTAATCGATGTTTTTCTTAAAAAGCACGAGATATCAATAAAGAATTAACGCGAACTAAGTTTTTCAAAATCAATATCCTGGAAATAACCAGGTCCTAAACTTAGAAGTTGATTCAAATTGATTAATCGATGTTTTTCTTAAAAAGCACGAGATATCAATAAAGAATTAACGCGAACTAAGTTTTTCAAAATCAATATCCTGGAAATAACTAGGTCCTAAACTTAGAAGTTGATTTAAATTGAT
Organism: Humulus lupulus; assembly: GCF_963169125.1. Lineage (NCBI taxonomy): Eukaryota > Viridiplantae > Streptophyta > Magnoliopsida > Rosales > Cannabaceae > Humulus > Humulus lupulus. The sequence continues at coordinate 96,327,240 of NC_084793.1, forward strand.
CAGTCGATGTCTTTCTTAAAAAACACGAGATATCAATAAAAAATTAACGTGAACTAAGTTTTTCAAAATCAATATCCTGGAAATAACCAGGTCCTAAACTTAGAAGTTGATTCAAATTGATTAATCGATGTTTTTCTTAAAAAGCACGAGATATCAATAAAGAATTAACGCGAACTAAGTTTATCAAAATCAATGTCCTGGATGCAACCAGGTCCTAAACTTAGAAGTTGATTCAAATTGATTAATCGATGTTTTTCTTAAAAAGCACGAGATATCAATAAAAAATTAAAGCGAACTAAGTTTCTCAAAATCAATGTCCTAGATATAACCAGGTCCTAAACTTAGAAGTTGATTCAAATTGATTAATCGATGTTTTTCTTAAAAAGCACGAGATATCAATAAAGAATTAACGCGAACTAAGTTTTTCAAAATCAATATCCTGGAAATAACCAAGTCCTAAACTTAGAAGTTGATTCAAATTGATTAATCGATGTTTTTCTTAAAAAACACGAGATATCAATAAAGAATTAACGCGAACTAAGTTTTTCAAAATCAATATCCTGGAAATAACTAAGTCCTAAACTTAGAAGTTGATTCAAATTGATCAGTCGATGTCTTTCTTAAAAAGAACGAGATATTAATAAAAAAATTAATGCGAACTAAGTTTTTCAAAATCAATGTCCTGGATGAAACCAGGTCCTAAACTTAGAAGTTGATTCAAATTGATTAATCGATGTTATTCTTAAAAAGCACGAGATATCAATAAAGAATTAACGCGAACTAAGTTTTTCAAAATCAATGTCCTGGATGCAACCAGGTCTTAAACTTAGATGTTGATTCAAATTGATTAATTGATGTTTTTCATAAAAAGCAAGAGATATAAATAAAGAATTAACGTGTACTAAGTTTCTCAAAATCAATGTCCTGGATATAACCAGGTCCTAAACTTAGAAGTTGATTTAAATTGATCAGTCGATGTCTTTCTTAGAAAGCACGAGATATTAATAAAAAAATTAATGCGAACTAAGTTTTTCAAAATCAATGTCCTGGATGAAACCAGGTCCTATACTTAGAAGTTGATTCAAATTGATTAATCGATGTTTTTATAAAAAAACACGAGATATCAATAAAGAATTAACGCGAACTAAGTTTTTCAAAATCAATATCCTGGAAATAACTAAGTCCTAAACTTAGAAGTTGATTCAAATTAACCAGTCGATGTCTTTCTTAAAAAGAACGAGATATTAATAAAAAAATTAATGCGAACTAAGTATTTTAAAATCAATGTCCTGGATGAAACCAGGTCCTAAACATAGAAGTTGATTCAAATTGATTAATCGATGTTATTCTTAAAAAGCACGAGATATCAATAAAGAATTAACGCGAACTAAGTTTTTAAAAATCAATATCTTGGAAATAACCAGGTCCTAAACTTAGAAGTTGATTCAAATTGATTAATTGATGTTTTTCTTAAAAAGCAAGAGATATAAATAAAGAATTAACGTGTACTAAGTTTTTAAAAATCAATATCTTGGAAATAACCAGGTCCTAAACTTAGAAGTTGATTCAAATTGATTAATCGATGTTTTTCTTAAAAAGCACGAGATATCAATAAAGAATTAACGCGAACTAAGTTTATCAAAATCAATGTCCTGGATGCAACCAGATCCTAAACTTAGAAGTTGATTCAAATTGATTAATCGATGTTTTTCTTAAAAAGCACGAGATATCAATAAAGAATTAACGCGAACTAAGTTTCTCAAAATCAATGTCCTGGATATAACCAGGTCCTAAACTTAGAAGTTGATTCAAATTGATTAATCGATGTTTTTCTTAAAAAGCACGAGATATCAATAAAGAATTAACGCGAACTAAGTTTTTCAAAATCAATATCCTGGAAATAACCAGGTCCTAAACTTAGAAGTTGATTCAAATTGATTAATCGATGTTTTTCTAAAAAAGCACGAGATATCAATAAAGAATTAACGCGAACTAAGTTTTTCAAAATCAATATCCTGGAAATAACTAGGTCCTAAACTTAGAAGTTGATTTAAATTGATCAGTCGATGTCTTTCTTAAAAAACACGAGATATCAATAAAGAATTAACGTGAACTAAGTTTTTCAAAATCAATATCCTGGAAATAACCAGGTCCTAAACTTAGAAGTTGATTCAAATTGATTAATCGATTTTTTTCTTAAAAAGCACGAGATATCAATAAAGAATTAACTCGAACTAAGTTTATCAAAATCAATGTCCTGGATGCAACCAGGTCCTAAACTTAGAAGTTGATTCAAATTGATTAATCGATGTTTTTCTTAAAAAGCACGAGATATCAATAAAGAATTAACGCGAACTAAGTTTCTCAAAATCAATGTCCTGGATATAACTAGGTCCTAAACTTAGAAGTTGATTCAAATTGATTAATCGATGTTTTTCTTAAAAAGCACGAGATATCAATAAAGAATTAACGCGAACTAAGTTTTTCAAAATCAATATCCTGGAAATAACCAGGTCCTAAACTTAGAAGTTGATTCAAATTGATTAATCGATGTTTTTCTTCAAAAGCACGAGATATCAATAAAGAATTAACGCGAACTAAGTTTTTCAAAATCAATATCCTGGAAATAACTAGGTCCTAAACTTAGAAGTTGATTTAAATTGATCAGTCGATGTCTTTCTTAAAAAACACGAGATATCAATAAAGAATTAACGTGAACTAAGTTTTTGAAAATCAATATCCTGGAAATAACCAGGTCCTAAACTTAGAAGTTGATTCAAATTGATTAATCGATGTTTTTCTTAAAAAGCACGAGAAATCAATAAATAATTAACGCGAACTAAGTTTCTCAAAATCAATGTCCTGAATGCAACCAAGTCCTAAACTTAGAAGTTGATTCAAATTGATTAATCGATGTTTTTCTTAAAAAACACGAGATATCAATAAAGAATTAACGCGAACTAAGTTTTTCAAAATCAATATCCTGGAAATAACTAAGTCCTAAACTTAGAAGTTGATTCAAATTGATCAGTCGATGTCTTTCTTAAAAAGAACGAGATATTAATAAAAAAATTAATGCGAACTAAGTTTTTCAAAATCAATGTCCTGGATGAAACCAGGTCCTAAACTTAGAAGTTGATTCAAATTGATTAATCGATGTTTTTCTTAAAAAGCACGAGATATCAATAAAGAATTAACGCGAACTAAGTTTATCAAAATCAATGTCCTGGATGCAACCAGGTCCTAAACTTAGAAGTTGATTCAAATTGATTAATTGATGTTTTTCTTAAAAAACACGAGATATCAATAAAAAATTAACGTGAACTAAGTTTTTCAAAATCAATATCCTGGAAATAACCAGGTCCTAAACTTAGAAGTTGATTCAAATTGATTAATCGATGTTTTTCTTAAAAAGCACGAGATATCAATAAAGAATTAACGCGAACTAAGTTTATCAAAATCAATGTCCTGGATGCAACCAGGTCCTAAACTTAGAAGTTGATTCAAATTGATTAATCGATGTTTTTCTTAAAAAGCACGAGATATCAATAAAGAATTAAAGCGAACTAAGTTTCTCAAAATCAATGTCCTGGATATAACCAGGTCCTAAACTTAGAAGTTGATTCAAATTGATTAATCGATGTTTTTCTTAAAAAGCACGAGATATCAATAAAGAATTAACGCGAACTAAGTTTTTCAAAATCAATATCCTGGAAATAACCAAGTCCTAAACTTAGAAGTTGATTCAAATTGATTAATCGATGTTTTTCTTAAAAAACACGAGATATCAATAAAGAATTAACGCGAACTAAGTTTTTCAAAATCAATATCCTGGAAATAACTAAGTCCTAAACTTAGAAGTTGATTCAAATTGATCAGTCGATGTCTTTCTTAAAAAGAACGAGATATTAATAAAAAAATTAATGCGAACTAAGTTTTTCAAAATCAATGTCCTGGATGAAACCAGGTCCTAAACTTAGAAGTTGATTCAAATTGATTAATCGATGTTATTCTTAAAAAGCACGAGATATCAATAAAGAATTAACGCGAACTAAGTTTTTCAAAATCAATGTCCTGGATGCAACCAGGTCTTAAACTTAGATGTTGATTCAAATTGATTAATTGATGTTTTTCATAAAAAGCAAGAGATATAAATAAAGAATTAACGTGTACTAAGTTTTTAAAAATCAATATCTTGGAAATAACCAGGTCCTAAACTTAGAAGTTGATTCAAATTGATTAATCGATGTTTTTCTTAAAAAGCACGAGATATCAATAAAGAATTAATGCGAACTAAGTTTATCAAAATCAATGTCCTGGATGCAACCAGATCCTAAACTTAGAAGTTGATTCAAATTGATTAATCGATGTTTTTCTTAAAAAGCACGAGATATCAATAAAGAATTAACGCGAACTAAGTTTCTCAAAATCAATGTCCTGGATATAACCAGGTCCTAAACTTAGAAGTTGATTCAAATTGATTAATCGATGTTTTTCTTAAAAAGCACGAGATATCAATAAAGAATTAACGCGAACTAAGTTTTTCAAAATCAATATCCTGGAAATAACCAGGTCCTAAACTTAGAAGTTGATTCAAATTGATTAATCGATGTTTTTCTTAAAAAGCACGAGATATCAATAAAGAATTAACGCGAACTAAGTTTTTCAAAATCAATATCCTGGAAATAACTAGGTCCTAAACTTAGAAGTTGATTTAAATTGATCAGTCGATGTCTTTCTTAAAAAACACGAGATATCAATAAAGAATTAACGTGAACTAAGTTTTTCAAAATCAATATCCTGGAAATAACCAGGTCCTAAACTTAGAAGTTGATTCAAATTAATTAATCGATGTTTTTCTTAAAAAGCACGAGATATCAATAAAGAATTAACGCGAACTAAGTTTTTCAAAATCAATATCCTGGAAATAACCAGGTCCTAAACTTAGAAGTTGATTCAAATTGATTAATCGATGTTTTTCTTAAAAAGCACGAGATATCAATAAAGAATTAACGCGAACTAAGTTTTTCAAAATCAATATCCTGGAAATAACCAGGTCCTAAACTTAGAAGTTGATTCAAATTGATTAATCGATGTTTTTCTTAAAAAGCACGAGATATCAATAAAGAATTAACGCGAACTAAGTTTATCAAAATCAATGTCCTGGATGCAACCAGGTCCTAAACTTAGAAGTTGATTCAAATTGATTAATCGATGTTTTTCTTAAAAAGCACGAGATATCAATAAAGAATTAAAGCGAACTAAGTTTCTCAAAATCAATGTCCTGGATATAACCAGGTCCTAAACTTAGAAGTTGATTCAAATTGATTAATCGATGTTTTTCTTAAAAAGCACGAGATATCAATAAAGAATTAACGCGAACTAAGTTTTTCAAAATCAATATCCTGGAAATAACCAAGTCCTAAACTTAGAAGTTGATTCAAATTGATTAATCGATGTTTTTCTTAAAAAACACGAGATATCAATAAAGAATTAACGCGAACTAAGTTTTTCAAAATCAATATCCTGGAAATAACTAAGTCCTAAACTTAGAAGTTGATTCAAATTGATCAGTCGATGTCTTTCTTAAAAAGAACGAGATATTAATAAAAAAATTAATGCGAACTAAGTTTTTCAAAATCAATGTCCTGGATGAAACCAGGTCCTAAACTTAGAAGTTGATTCAAATTGATTAATCGATGTTTTTCTTAAAAAGCACGAGATATCAATAAAGAATTAACGCGAACTAAGTTTATCAAAATCAATATCTTGGAAATAACCAGGTCCTAAACTTAGAAGTTGATTCAAATTGATTAATTGATGTTTTTCTTAAAAAACACGAGATATCAATAAAAAATTAACGTGAACTAAGTTTTTCAAAATCAATATCCTGGAAATAACCAGGTCCTAAACTTAGAAGTTGATTCAAATTGATTAATCGATGTTTTTCTTAAAAAGCACGAGATATCAATAAAGAATTAACGCGAACTAAGTTTATCAAAATCAATGTCCTGGATGCAACCAGGTCCTAAACTTAGAAGTTGATTCAAATTGATTAATCGATGTTTTTCTTAAAAAGCACGAGATATCAATAAAGAATTAAAGCGAACTAAGTTTCTCAAAATCAATGTCCTGGATATAACCAGGTCCTAAACTTAGAAGTTGATTCAAATTGATTAATCGATGTTTTTCTTAAAAAGCACGAGATATCAATAAAGAATTAACGCGAACTAAGTTTTTCAAAATCAATATCCTGGAAATAACCAAGTCCTAAACTTAGAAGTTGATTCAAATTGATTAATCGATGTTTTTCTTAAAAAACACGAGATATCAATAAAGAATTAACGCGAACTAAGTTTTTCAAAATCAATATCCTGGAAATAACTAAGTCCTAAACTTAGAAGTTGATTCAAATTGATCAGTCGATGTCTTTCTTAAAAAGAACGAGATATTAATAAAAAAATTAATGCGAACTAAGTTTTTCAAAATCAATGTCCTGGATGAAACCAGGTCCTAAACTTAGAAGTTGATTCAAATTGATTAATCGATGTTATTCTTAAAAAGCACGAGATATCAATAAAGAATTAACGGGAACTAAGTTTTTCAAAATCAATGTCCTGGATGCAACCAGGTCTTAAACTTAGATGTTGATTCAAATTGATTAATTGATGTTTTTCATAAAAAGCAAGAGATATAAATAAAGAATTAACGTGTACTAAGTTTTTAAAAATCAATATCTTGGAAATAACCAGGTCCTAAACTTAGAAGTTGATTCAAATTGATTAATCGATGTTTTTCTTAAAAAGCACGAGATATCAATAAAGAATTAATGCGAACTAAGTTTATCAAAATCAATGTCCTGGATGCAACCAGATCCTAAACTTAGAAGTTGATTCAAATTGATTAATCGATGTTTTTCTTAAAAAGCACGAGATATCAATAAAGAATTAACGCGAACTAAGTTTCTCAAAATCAATGTCCTGGATATAACCAGGTCCTAAACTTAGAAGTTGATTCAAATTGATTAATCGATGTTTTTCTTAAAAAGCACGAGATATCAATAAAGAATTAACGCGAACTAAGTTTTTCAAAATCAATATCCTGGAAATAACCAGGTCCTAAACTTAGAAGTTGATTCAAATTGATTAATCGATGTTTTTCTTAAAAAGCACGAGATATCAATAAAGAATTAACGCGAACTAAGTTTTTCAAAATCAATATCCTGGAAATAACTAGGTCCTAAACTTAGAAGTTGATTTAAATTGATCAGTCGATGTCTTTCTTAAAAAACACGAGATATCAATAAAGAATTAACGTGAACTAAGTTTTTCAAAATCAATATCCTGGAAATAACCAGGTCCTAAACTTAGAAGTTGATTCAAATTGATTAATCGATGTTTTTCTTAAAAAGCACGAGATATCAATAAATAATTAACGCGAACTAAGTTTCTCAAAATCAATGTCCTGAATGCAACCAAGTCCTAAACTTAGAAGTTGATTCAAATTAATTAATCGATGTTTTTCTTAAAAGCACGAGATATCAATAAAGAATTAACACGAACTAAGTTTTTCAAAATCAATGTCCTGGATGCTACCAGGTCCTAAACTTAGAAGTGGATTCAAATTGATTAATTGATGTTTTTCTTAAAAAACACGAGATATCAATAAAGAATTAACGTGAACTAAGTTTCTCAAAATCAATATCCTGGAAATAACCAAGTCCTAAACTTAGAAGTTGATTCAAATTGATTAATCGATGTTTTTCTTAAAAAGCACGAGATATCAATAAATAATTAACGCGAACTAAGTTTCTCAAAATCAATGTCCTGAATGCAACCAAGTCCTAAACTTAGAAGTTGATTCAAATTAATTAATCGATGTTTTTCTTAAAAGCACGAGATATCAATAAAGAATTAACACGAACTAAGTTTTTCAAAATCAATGTCCTGGATGCAACCAGGTCCTAAACTTAGAAGTGGATTCAAATTGATTAATTGATGTTTTTCTTAAAAAACACGAGATATCAATAAAGAATTAACGTGAACTAAGTTTTTCAAAATCAATATCCTGGAAATAACCAGGTCCTAAACTTAGAAGTTGATTCAAATTGATTAATCGATGTTTTTCTTAAAAAGCACGAGATATCAATAAAGAATTAACGCGAACTAAGTTTATCAAAATCAATGTCCTGGATGCAACCAGATCCTAAACTTAGAAGTTGATTCAAATTGATTAATCGATGTTTTTCTTAAAAAGCACGAGATATCAATAAAGAATTAACGCGAACTAAGTTTCTCAAAATCAATGTCCTGGATATAACCAGGTCCTAAACTTAGAAGTTGATTCAAATTGATTAATCGATGTTTTTCTTAAAAAGCACGAGATATCAATAAAGAATTAACGCGAACTAAGTTTTTCAAAATCAATATCCTGGAAATAACCAGGTCCTAAACTTAGAAGTAGATTCAAATTGATTAATCGATGTTTTTCTAAAAAAGCACGAGATATCAATAAAGAATTAACGCGAACTAAGTTTTTCAAAATCAATATCCTGGAAATAACTAGGTCCTAAACTTAGAAGTTGATTTAAATTGATCAGTCGATGTCTTTCTTAAAAAACACGAGATATCAATAAAGTATTAACGTGAACTAAGTTTTTCAAAATCAATATCCTGGAAATAACCAGGTCCTAAACTTAGAAGTTGATTCAAATTGATTAATCGATGTTTTTCTTAAAAAGCACGAGATATCAATAAAGAATAAACACGAACTAAGTTTTTCAAAATCAATGTCCTGGATGCAACCAGGTCCTAAACTTAGAAGTGGATTCAAATTGATTAATTGATGTTTTTCTTAAAAAACACGAGATATCAATAAAGAATTAACGTGAACTAAGTTTTTCAAAATCAATATCCTGGAAATAACCAGGTCCTAAACTTAGAAGTTGATTCAAATTGATTAATCGATGTTTTTCTTAAAAAGCACGAGATATCAATAAAGAATTAACGCGAACTAAGTTTATCAAAATCAATGTCCTGGATGCAACCAGGTCCTAAACTTAGAAGTTGATTCAAATTGATTAATCGATGTTTTTCTTAAAAAGCACGAGATATCAATAAAGAATTAACGCGAACTAAGTTTTTCAAAATCAATGTCCTGGATATAACCAGGTCCTAAACTTAGAAGTTGATTTAAATTGATCAGTCGATGTCTTTCTTAGAAAGCACGAGATATTAATAAAAAAATTAATGCGAACTAAGTTTTTCAAAATCAATGTCCTGGATGAAACCAGGTCCTAAACTTAGAAGTTGATTCAAATTGATTAATCGATGTTTTTATAAAAAAACACGAGATATCAATAAAGAATTAACGCGAACTAAGTTTTTCAAAATCAATATCCTGGAAATAACTAAGTCCTAAACTTAGAAGTTGATTCAAATTAATCAGTCGATGTCTTTCTTAAAAAGAACGAGATATTAATAAAAAAATTAATGCGAACTAAGTATTTCAAAATCAATGTCCTGGATGAAACCAGGTCCTAAACATAGAAGTTGATTCAAATTGATTAATCGATGTTATTCTTAAAAAGCACGAGATATCAATAAAGAATTAACGCGAACTAAGTTTTTAAAAATCAATATCTTGGAAATAACCAGGTCCTAAACTTAAAAGTTGATTCAAATTGATTAATTGATGTTTTTCTTAAAAAGCAAGAGATATAAATAAAGAATTAACGTGTACTAAGTTTTTAAAAATCAATATCTTGGAAATAACCAGGTCCTAAACTTAGAAGTTGATTCAAATTGATTAATCGATGTTCTTCTTAAAAAGCACGAGATATCAATAAAGAATTAACACGAACTAAGTTTTTCAAAATCAATGTCCTGGATGCAACCAGGTCCTAAACTTAGAAGTGGATTCAAATTGATTAATTGATGTTTTTCTTAAAAAACACGAGATATCAATAAAGAATTAACGTGAACTAAGTTTTTCAAAATCAATATCCTGGAAATAACCAGGTCCTAAACTTAGAAGTTGATTCAAATTGATTAATCGATGTTTTTCTTAAAAAGCACGAGATATCAATAAATAATTAACGCGAACTAAGTTTCTCAAAATCAATGTCCTGAATGCAACCAAGTCCTAAACTTAGAAGTTGATTCAAATTAATTAATCGATGTTTTTCTTAAAAGCACGAGATATCAATAAAGAATTAACACGAACTAAGTTTTTCAAAATCAATGTCCTGGATGCAACCAGGTCCTAAACTTAGAAGTGGATTCAAATTGATTAATTGATGTTTTTCTTAAAAAACACGAGATATCAATAAAGAATTAACGTGAACTAAGTTTTTCAAAATCAATATCCTGGAAATAACCAGGTCCTAAACTTAGAAGTTGATTCAAATTGATTAATCGATGTTTTTCTTAAAAAGCACGAGATATCAATAAAGAATTAACGCGAACTAAGTTTATCAAAATCAATGTCCTGGATGCAACCAGGTCCTAAACTTAGAAGTTGATTCAAATTGATTAATTGATGTTTTTCTTAAAAAACACGAGATATCAATAAAGAATTAACGCGAACTAAGTTTCTCAAAATCAATGTCCTGGATATAACCAGGTCCTAAACTTAGAAGTTGATTCAAATTGATTAATCGATGTTTTTCTTAAAAAGCACGAGATATCAATAAAGAATTAACGCGAACTAAGTTTTTCAAAATCAATATCCTGGAAATAACCAAGTCCTAAACTTAGAAGTTGATTCAAATTGATTAATCGATGTTTTTCTTAAAAAACACGAGATATCAATAAAGAATTAACGCGAACTAAGTTTTTCAAAATCAATATCCTGGAAATAAATAAGTCCTAAACTTAGAAGTTGATTCAAATTGATCAGTCGATGTCTTTCTTAAAAAGAACGAGATATTAATAAAAAAATTAATGCGAACTAAGTTTTTCAAAATCAATGTCCTGGATGAAACCAGGTCCTAAACTTAGAAGTTGATTCAAATTGATTAATCGATGTTATTCTTAAAAAGCACGAGATATCAATAAAGAATTAACGCGAACTAAGTTTTTCAAAATCAATGTCCTGGATGCAACCAGGTCTTAAACTTAGATGTTGATTCAAATTGATTAATTGATGTTTTTCTTAAAAAGCAAGAGATATAAATAAAGAATTAACGTGTACTAAGTTTTTAAAAATCAATATCTTGGAAATAACCAGGTCCTAAACTTAGAAGTTGATTCAAATTGATTAATCGATGTTTTTCTTAAAAAGCACGAGATATCAATAAAGAATTAACGCGAACTAAGTTTCTCAAAATCAATGTCCTGGATATAACCAGGTCCTAAACTTAGAAGTTGATTTAAATTGATCAGTCGATGTCTTTCTTAGAAAGCACGAGATATTAATAAAAAAATTAATGCGAACTAAGTTTTTCAAAATCAATGTCCTGGATGAAACCAGGTCCTAAACTTAGAAGTTGATTCAAATTGATTAATCGATGTTTTTCTTAAAAAGCACGAGATATCAATAAAGAATAAACACGAACTAAGTTTTTCAAAATCAATGTCCTGGATGCAACCAGGTCCTAAACTTAGAAGTGGATTCAAATTGATTAATTGATGTTTTTCTTAAAAAACACGAGATATCAATAAAGAATTAACGCGAACTAAGTTTTTCAAAATCAATATCCTGGAAATAACTAGGTCCTAAACTTAGAAGTTGATTTAAATTGATCAGTCGATGTCTTTCTTAAAAAACACGAGATATCAATAAAGTATTAACGTGAACTAAGTTTTTCAAAATCAATATCCTGGAAATAACCAGGTCCTAAACTTAGAAGTTGATTCAAATTGATTAATCGATGTTTTTCTTAAAAAGCACGAGATATCAATAAAGAATAAACACGAACTAAGTTTTTCAAAATCAATGTCCTGGATGCAACCAGGTCCTAAACTTAGAAGTGGATTCAAATTGATTAATTGATGTTTTTCTTAAAAAACACGAGATATCAATAAAGAATTAACGTGAACTAAGTTTTTCAAAATCAATATCCTGGAAATAACCAGGTCCTAAACTTAGAAGTTGATTCAAATTGATTAATCGATGTTTTTCTTAAAAAGCACGAGATATCAATAAAGAATTAACGCGAACTAAGTTTATCAAAATCAATGTCCTGGATGCAACCAGGTCCTAAACTTAGAAGTTGATTCAAATTGATTAATCGATGTTTTTCTTAAAAAGCACGAGATATCAATAAAGAATTAACGCGAACTAAGTTTCTCAAAATCAATGTCCTGGATATAACCAGGTCCTAAACTTAGAAGTTGATTTAAATTGATCAGTCGATGTCTTTCTTAGAAAGCACGAGATATTAATAAAAAAATTAATGCGAACTAAGTTTTTCAAAATCAATGTCCTGGATGAAACCAGGTCCTAAACTTAGAAGTTGATTCAAATTGATTAATCGATGTTTTTATAAAAAAACACGAGATATCAATAAAGAATTAACGCGAACTAAGTTTTTCAAAATCAATATCCTGGAAATAACTAAGTCCTAAACTTAGAAGTTGATTCAAATTAATCAGTCGATGTCTTTCTTAAAAAGAACGAGATATTAATAAAAAAATTTATGCGAACTAAGTATTTCAAAATCAATGTCCTGGATGAAACCAGGTCCTAAACATAGAAGTTGATTCAAATTGATTAATCGATGTTATTCTTAAAAAGCACGAGATATCAATAAAGAATTAACGCGAACTAAGTTTTTAAAAATCAATATCTTGGAAATAACCAGGTCCTAAACTTAGAAGTTGATTCAAATTGATTAATTGATGTTTTTCTTAAAAAGCAAGAGATATAAATAAAGAATTAACGTGTACTAAGTTTTTAAAAATCAATATCTTGGAAATAACCAGGTCCTAAACTTAGAAGTTGATTCAAATTGATTAATCGATGTTTTTCTTAAAAAGCACGAGATATCAATAAAGAATTAACACGAACTAAGTTTTTCAAAATCAATTTCCTGGATGCAACCAGGTCCTAAACTTAGAAGTGGATTCAAATTGATTAATTGATGTTTTTCTTAAAAAACACGAGATATCAATAAAGAATTAACGTGAACTAAGTTTTTCAAAATCAATATCCTGGAAATAACCAGGTCCTAAACTTAGAAGTTGATTCAAATTGATTAATCGATGTTTTTCTTAAAAAGCACGAGATATCAATAAATAATTAACGCGAACTAAGTTTCTCAAAATCAATGTCCTGAATGCAACCAAGTCCTAAACTTAGAAGTTGATTCAAATTAATTAATCGATGTTTTTCTTAAAAGCACGAGATATCAATAAAGAATTAACACGAACTAAGTTTTTCAAAATCAATGTCCTGGATGCAACCAGGTCCTAAACTTAGAAGTGGATTCAAATTGATTAATTGATGTTTTTCTTAAAAAACACGAGATATCAATAAAGAATTAACGCGAACTAAGTTTTTCAAAATCAATATCCTGGAAATAAATAAGTCCTAAACTTAGAAGTTGATTCAAATTGATCAGTCGATGTCTTTCTTAAAAAGAACGAGATATTAATAAAAAAATTAATGCGAACTAAGTTTTTCAAAATCAATGTCCTGGATGAAACCAGGTCCTAAACTTAGAAGTTGATTCAAATTGATTAATCGATGTTATTCTTAAAAAGCACGAGATATCAATAAAGAATTAACGCGAACTAAGTTTTTCAAAATCAATGTCCTGGATGCAACCAGGTCTTAAACTTAGATGTTGATTCAAATTGATTAATTGATGTTTTTCTTAAAAAGCAAGAGATATAAATAAAGAATTAACGTGTACTAAGTTTTTAAAAATCAATATCTTGGAAATAACCAGGTCCTAAACTTAGAAGTTGATTCAAATTGATTAATCGATGTTTTTCTTAAAAAGCACGAGATATCAATAAAGAATTAACGCGAACTAAGTTTCTCAAAATCAATGTCCTGGATATAACCAGGTCCTAAACTTAGAAGTTGATTTAAATTGATCAGTCGATGTCTTTCTTAGAAAGCACGAGATATTAATAAAAAAATTAATGCGAACTAAGTTTTTCAAAATCAATGTCCTGGATGAAACCAGGTCCTAAACTTAGAAGTTGATTCAAATTGATTAATCGATGTTTTTCTTAAAAAGCACGAGATATCAATAAAGAATAAACACGAACTAAGTTTTTCAAAATCAATGTCCTGGATGCAACCAGGTCCTAAACTTAGAAGTGGATTCAAATTGATTAATTGATGTTTTTCTTAAAAAACACGAGATATCAATAAAGAATTAACGCGAACTAAGTTTTTCAAAATCAATATCCTGGAAATAACTAGGTCCTAAACTTAGAAGTTGATTTAAATTGATCAGTCGATGTCTTTCTTAAAAAACACGAGATATCAATAAAGTATTAACGTGAACTAAGTTTTTCAAAATCAATATCCTGGAAATAACCAGGTCCTAAACTTAGAAGTTGATTCAAATTGATTAATCGATGTTTTTCTTAAAAAGCACGAGATATCAATAAAGAATAAACACGAACTAAGTTTTTCAAAATCAATGTCCTGGATGCAACCAGGTCCTAAACTTAGAAGTGGATTCAAATTGATTAATTGATGTTTTTCTTAAAAAACACGAGATATCAATAAAGAATTAACGTGAACTAAGTTTTTCAAAATCAATATCCTGGAAATAACCAGGTCCTAAACTTAGAAGTTGATTCAAATTGATTAATCGATGTTTTTCTTAAAAAGCACGAGATATCAATAAAGAATTAACGCGAACTAAGTTTATCAAAATCAATGTCCTGGATGCAACCAGGTCCTAAACTTAGAAGTTGATTCAAATTGATTAATCGATGTTTTTCTTAAAAAGCACGAGATATCAATAAAGAATTAACGCGAACTAAGTTTCTCAAAATCAATGTCCTGGATATAACCAGGTCCTAAACTTAGAAGTTGATTTAAATTGATCAGTCGATGTCTTTCTTAGAAAGCACGAGATATTAATAAAAAAATTAATGCGAACTAAGTTTTTCAAAATCAATGTCCTGGATGAAACCAGGTCCTAAACTTAGAAGTTGATTCAAATTGATTAATCGATGTTTTTATAAAAAAACACGAGATATCAATAAAGAATTAACGCGAACTAAGTTTTTCAAAATCAATATCCTGGAAATAACTAAGTCCTAAACTTAGAAGTTGATTCAAATTAATCAGTCGATGTCTTTCTTAAAAAGAACGAGATATTAATAAAAAAATTTATGCGAACTAAGTATTTCAAAATCAATGTCCTGGATGAAACCAGGTCCTAAACATAGAAGTTGATTCAAATTGATTAATCGATGTTATTCTTAAAAAGCACGAGATATCAATAAAGAATTAACGCGAACTAAGTTTTTAAAAATCAATATCTTGGAAATAACCAGGTCCTAAACTTAGAAGTTGATTCAAATTGATTAATTGATGTTTTTCTTAAAAAGCAAGAGATATAAATAAAGAATTAACGTGTACTAAGTTTTTAAAAATCAATATCTTGGAAATAACCAGGTCCTAAACTTAGAAGTTGATTCAAATTGATTAATCGATGTTTTTCTTAAAAAGCACGAGATATCAATAAAGAATTAACACGAACTAAGTTTTTCAAAATCAATGTCCTGGATGCAACCAGGTCCTAAACTTAGAAGTGGATTCAAATTGATTAATTGATGTTTTTCTTAAAAAACACGAGATATCAATAAAGAATTAACGTGAACTAAGTTTTTCAAAATCAATATCCTGGAAATAACCAGGTCCTAAACTTAGAAGTTGATTCAAATTGATTAATCGATGTTTTTCTTAAAAAGCACGAGATATCAATAAATAATTAACGCGAACTAAGTTTCTCAAAATCAATGTCCTGAATGCAACCAAGTCCTAAACTTAGAAGTTGATTCAAATTAATTAATCGATGTTTTTCTTAAAAGCACGAGATATCAATAAAGAATTAACACGAACTAAGTTTTTCAAAATCAATGTCCTGGATGCAACCAGGTCCTAAACTTAGAAGTGGATTCAAATTGATTAATTGATGTTTTTCTTAAAAAACACGAGATATCAATAAAGAATTAACGTGAACTAAGTTTTTCAAAATCAATATCCTGGAAATAACCAGGTCCTAAACTTAGAAGTTGATTCAAATTGATTAATCGATGTTTTTCTTAAAAAGCACGAGATATCAATAAAGAATTAACGCGAACTAAGTTTATCAAAATCAATGTCCTGGATGCAACCAGGTCCTAAACTTAGAAGTTGATTCAAATTGATTAATTGATGTTTTTCTTAAAAAACACGAGATATCAATAAAGAATTAACGCGAACTAAGTTTCTCAAAATCAATGTCCTGGATATAACCAGGTCCTAAACTTAGAAGTTGATTCAAATTGATTAATCGATGTTTTTCTTAAAAAGCACGAGATATCAATAAAGAATTAACGCGAACTAAGTTTTTCAAAATCAATATCCTGGAAATAACCAAGTCCTAAACTTAGAAGTTGATTCAAATTGATTAATCGATGTTTTTCTTAAAAAACACGAGATATCAATAAAGAATTAACGCGAACTAAGTTTTTCAAAATCAATATCCTGGAAATAACTAAGTCCTAAACTTAGAAGTTGATTCAAATTGATCAGTCGATGTCTTTCTTAAAAAGAACGAGATATTAATAAAAAAATTAATGCGAACTAAGTTTTTCAAAATCAATGTCCTGGATGAAACCAGGTCCTAAACTTAGAAGTTGATTCAAATTGATTAATCGATGTTATCCTTAAAAAGCACGAGATATCAATAAAGAATTAACGCGAACTAAGTTTTTCAAAATCAATGTCCTGGATGCAACCAGGTCTTAAACTTAGATGTTGATTCAAATTGATTAATTGATGTTTTTCTTAAAAAGCAAGAGATATAAATAAAGAATTAACGTGTACTAAGTTTTTAAAAATCAATATCTTGGAAATAACCAGGTCCTAAACTTAGAAGTTGATTCAAATTGATTAATCGATGTTTTTCTTAAAAAGCACGAGATATCAATAAAGAATTAACGCGAACTAAGTTTCTCAAAATCAATGTCCTGGATATAACCAGGTCCTAAACTTAGAAGTTGATTTAAATTGATCAGTCGATGTCTTTCTTAGAAAGCACGAGATATTAATAAAAAAATTAATGCGAACTAAGTTTTTCAAAATCAATGTCCTGGATGAAACCAGGTCCTAAACTTAGAAGTTGATTCAAATTGATTAATCGATGTTTTTCTTAAAAAGCACGAGATATCAATAAAGAATAAACACGAACTAAGTTTTTCAAAATCAATGTCCTGGATGCAACCAGGTCCTAAACTTAGAAGTGGATTCAAATTGATTAATTGATGTTTTTCTTAAAAAACACGAGATATCAATAAAGAATTAACGCGAACTAAGTTTTTCAAAATCAATATCCTGGAAATAACTAGGTCCTAAACTTAGAAGTTGATTTAAATTGATCAGTCGATGTCTTTCTTAAAAAACACGAGATATCAATAAAGTATTAACGTGAACTAAGTTTTTCAAAATCAATATCCTGGAAATAACCAGGTCCTAAACTTAGAAGTTGATTCAAATTGATTAATCGATGTTTTTCTTAAAAAGCACGAGATATCAATAAAGAATAAACACGAACTAAGTTTTTCAAAATCAATGTCCTGGATGCAACCAGGTCCTAAACTTAGAAGTGGATTCAAATTGATTAATTGATGTTTTTCTTAAAAAACACGAGATATCAATAAAGAATTAACGTGAACTAAGTTTTTCAAAATCAATATCCTGGAAATAACCAGGTCCTAAACTTAGAAGTTGATTCAAATTGATTAATCGATGTTTTTCTTAAAAAGCACGAGATATCAATAAAGAATTAACGCGAACTAAGTTTATCAAAATCAATGTCCTGGATGCTACCAGGTCCTAAACTTAGAAGTTGATTCAAATTGATTAATCGATGTTTTTCTTAAAAAGCACGAGATATCATTAAAGAATTAACACGAACTAAGTTTCTCAAAATCAATGTCCTGGATATAACCAGGTCCTAAACTTAGAAGTTGATTTAAATTGATCAGTCGATGTCTTTCTTAGAAAGCACGAGATATTAATAAAAAAATTAATGCGAACTAAGTTTTTCAAAATCAATGTCCTGGATGAAACCAGGTCCTAAACTTAGAAGTTGATTCAAATTGATTAATCGATGTTTTTATAAAAAAACACGAGATATCAATAAAGAATTAACGCGAACTAAGTTTTTCAAAATCAATATCCTGGAAATAACTAAGTCCTAAACTTAGAAGTTGATTCAAATTAATCAGTCGATGTCTTTCTTAAAAAGAACGAGATATTAATAAAAAAATTAATGCGAACTAAGTATTTCAAAATCAATGTCCTGGATGAAACCAGGTCCTAAACATAGAAGTTGATTCAAATTGATTAATCGATGTTATTCTTAAAAAGCACGAGATATCAATAAAGAATTAACGCGAACTAAGTTTTTAAAAATCAATATCTTGGAAATAACCAGGTCCTAAACTTAGAAGTTGATTCAAATTGATTAATTGATGTTTTTCTTAAAAAGCAAGAGATATAAATAAAGAATTAACGTGTACTAAGTTTTTAAAAATCAATATCTTGGAAATAACCAGGTCCTAAACTTAGAAGTTGATTCAAATTGATTAATCGATGTTTTTCTTAAAAAGCACGAGATATCAATAAAGAATTAACACGAACTAAGTTTTTCAAAATCAATGTCCTGGATGCAACCAGGTCCTAAACTTAGAAGTGGATTCAAATTGATTAATTGATGTTTTTCTTAAAAAACACGAGATATCAATAAAGAATTAACGTGAACTAAGTTTTTCAAAATCAATATCCTGGAAATAACCAGGTCCTAAACTTAGAAGTTGATTCAAATTGATTAATCGATGTTTTTCTTAAAAAGCACGAGATATCAATAAATAATTAACGCGAACTAAGTTTCTCAAAATCAATGTCCTGAATGCAACCAAGTCCTAAACTTAGAAGTTGATTCAAATTAATTAATCGATGTTTTTCTTAAAAGCACGAGATATCAATAAAGAATTAACACGAACTAAGTTTTTCAAAATCAATGTCCTGGATGCAACCAGGTCCTAAACTTAGAAGTGGATTCAAATTGATTAATTGATGTTTTTCTTAAAAAACACGAGATATCAATAAAGAATTAACGTGAACTAAGTTTTTCAAAATCAATATCCTGGAAATAACCAGGTCCTAAACTTAGAAGTTGATTCAAATTGATTAATCGATGTTTTTCTTAAAAAGCACGAGATATCAATAAAGAATTAACGCGAACTAAGTTTATCAAAATCAATGTCCTGGATGCAACCAGGTCCTAAACTTAGAAGTTGATTCAAATTGATTAATTGATGTTTTTCTTAAAAAACACGAGATATCAATAAAGAATTAACGCGAACTAAGTTTCTCAAAATCAATGTCCTGGATATAACCAGGTCCTAAACTTAGAAGTTGATTCAAATTGATTAATCGATGTTTTTCTTAAAAAGCACGAGATATCAATAAAGAATTAACGCGAACTAAGTTTTTCAAAATCAATATCCTGGAAATAACCAAGTCCTAAACTTAGAAGTTGATTCAAATTGATTAATCGATGTTTTTCTTAAAAAACACGAGATATCAATAAAGAATTAACGCGAACTAAGTTTTTCAAAATCAATATCCTGGAAATAACTAAGTCCTAAACTTAGAAGTTGATTCAAATTGATCAGTCGATGTCTTTCTTAAAAAGAACGAGATATTAATAAAAAAATTAATGCGAACTAAGTTTTTCAAAATCAATGTCCTGGATGAAACCAGGTCCTAAACTTAGAAGTTGATTCAAATTGATTAATCGATGTTATTCTTAAAAAGCACGAGATATCAATAAAGAATTAACGCGAACTAAGTTTTTCAAAATCAATGTCCTGGATGCAACCAGGTCTTAAACTTAGATGTTGATTCAAATTGATTAATTGATGTTTTTCTTAAAAAGCAAGAGATATAAATAAAGAATTAACGTGTACTAAGTTTTTAAAAATCAATATCTTGGAAATAACCAGGTCCTAAACTTAGAAGTTGATTCAAATTGATTAATCGATGTTTTTCTTAAAAAGCACGAGATATCAATAAAGAATTAACGCGAACTAAGTTTATCAAAATCAATGTCCTGGATGCAACCAGATCCTAAACTTAGAAGTTGATTCAAATTGATTAATCGATGTTTTTCTTAAAAAGCACGAGATATCAATAAAGAATTAACGCGAACTAAGTTTCTCAAAATCAATGTCCTGGATATAACCAGGTCCTAAACTTAGAAGTTGATTCAAGTTGATTAATCGATGTTTTTCTTAAAAAGCACGAGATATCAATAAAGAATTAACGCGAACTAAGTTTTTCAAAATCAATATCCTGGAAATAACCAGGTCCTAAACTTAGAAGTTGATTCAAATTGATTAATCGATGTTTTTCTAAAAAAGCACGAGATATCAATAAAGAATTAACGCGAACTAAGTTTTTCAAAATCAATATCCTGGAAATAACTAGGTCCTAAACTTAGAAGTTGATTTAAATTGATCAGTCGATGTCTTTCTTAAAAAACACGAGATATCAATAAAGTATTAACGTGAACTAAGTTTTTCAAAATCAATATCCTGGAAATAACCAGGTCCTAAACTTAGAAGTTGATTCAAATTGATTAATCGATGTTTTTCTTAAAAAGCACGAGATATCAATAAAGAATAAACACGAACTAAGTTTTTCAAAATCAATGTCCTGGATGCAACCAGGTCCTAAACTTAGAAGTGGATTCAAATTGATTAATTGATGTTTTTCTTAAAAAACACGAGATATCAATAAAGAATTAACGTGAACTAAGTTTTTCAAAATCAATATCCTGGAAATAACCAGGTCCTAAACTTAGAAGTTGATTCAAATTGATTAATCGATGTTTTTCTTAAAAAGCACGAGATATCAATAAAGAATTAACGCGAACTAAGTTTATCAAAATCAATGTCCTGGATGCAACCAGGTCCTAAACTTAGAAGTTGATTCAAATTGATTAATCGATGTTTTTCTTAAAAAGCACGAGATATCAATAAAGAATTAACGCGAACTAAGTTTCTCAAAATCAATGTCCTGGATATAACCAGGTCCTAAACTTAGAAGTTGATTTAAATTGATCAGTCGATGTCTTTCTTAGAAAGCACGAGATATTAATAAAAAAATTAATGCGAACTAAGTTTTTCAAAATCAATGTCCTGGATGAAACCAGGTCCTAAACTTAGAAGTTGATTCAAATTGATTAATCGATGTTTTTATAAAAAAACACGAGATATCAATAAAGAATTAACGCGAACTAAGTTTTTCAAAATCAATATCCTGGAAATAACTAAGTCCTAAACTTAGAAGTTGATTCAAATTAATCAGTCGATGTCTTTCTTAAAAAGAACGAGATATTAATAAAAAAATTTATGCGAACTAAGTATTTCAAAATCAATGTCCTGGATGAAACCAGGTCCTAAACATAGAAGTTGATTCAAATTGATTAATCGATGTTATTCTTAAAAAGCACGAGATATCAATAAAGAATTAACGCGAACTAAGTTTTTAAAAATCAATATCTTGGAAATAACCAGGTCCTAAACTTAGAAGTTGATTCAAATTGATTAATTGATGTTTTTCTTAAAAAGCAAGAGATATAAATAAAGAATTAACGTGTACTAAGTTTTTAAAAATCAATATCTTGGAAATAACCAGGTCCTAAACTTAGAAGTTGATTCAAATTGATTAATCGATGTTTTTCTTAAAAAGCACGAGATATCAATAAAGAATTATCGCGAACTAAGTTTATCAAAATCAATGTCCTGGATGCAACCAGATCCTAAACTTAGAAGTTGATTCAAATTGATTAATCGATGTTTTTCTTAAAAAGCACGAGATATCAATAAAGAATTAACGCGAACTAAGTTTCTCAAAATCAATGTCCTGGATATAACCAGGTCCTAAACTTAGAAGTTGATTCAAATTGATTAATCGATGTTTTTCTTAAAAAGCACGAGATATCAATAAAGAATTAACGCGAACTAAGTTTTTCAAAATCAATATCCTGGAAATAACCAGGTCCTAAACTTAGAAGTTGATTCAAATTGATTAATCGATGTTTTTCTTAAAAAGCACGAGATATCAATAAAGAATTAACGCGAACTAAGTTTTTCAAAATCAATATCCTGGAAATAACTAGGTCCTAAACTTAGAAGTTGATTTAAATTGATCAGTCGATGTCTTTCTTAAAAAACACGAGATATCAATAAAGAATTAACGTGAACTAAGTTTTTCAAAATCAATATCCTGGAAATAACCAGGTCATAAACTTAGAAGTTGATTCAAATTGATTAATCGATGTTTTTCTTAAAAAGCACGAGATATCAATAAAGAATTAACGCGAACTAATTTTCTCAAAATCAATGTCCTGAATGCAACCAAGTCCTAAACATAGAAGTTGATTCAAATTAATTAATCGATGTTTTTCTTAAAAGCACGAGATATCAATAAAGAATTAACACGAACTAAGTTTTTCAAAATCAATGTCCTGGATGCAACCAGGTCCTAAACTTAGAAGTGGATTCAAATTGATTAATTGATGTTTTTCTTAAAAA
This sequence comes from Humulus lupulus, assembly GCF_963169125.1. Classification (NCBI taxonomy): domain Eukaryota; kingdom Viridiplantae; phylum Streptophyta; class Magnoliopsida; order Rosales; family Cannabaceae; genus Humulus; species Humulus lupulus. The sequence goes on from NC_084793.1 coordinate 96,350,027, forward strand.
ACACGAGATATCAATAAAGAATTAACGTGAACTAAGTTTTTCAAAATCAATATCCTGGAAATAACCTGGTCCTAAACTTAGAAGGTGATTCAAATTGATTAATCGATTTTTTTCTTAAAAAGCACGAGATATCAATAAAGAATTAAGTCGAACTAAGTTTATCAAAATCAATGTCCTGGATGCAACCAGGTCCTAAACTTAGAAGTTGATTCAAATTGATTAATCGATGTTTTTCTTAAAAAGCACGAGATATCAACAAAGAATTAACGCGAACTAAGTTTCTCAAAATCAATGTCCTGGATATAACTAGGTCCTAAACTTAGAAGTTGATTCAAATTGATTAATCGATGTTTTTCTTAAAAAGCACGAGATATCAATAAAGAATTAACGCGAACTAAGTTTCTCAAAATCAATGTCCTGGATGCAACCAGGTCCTAAACTTAGAAGTTGATTCAAATTGATTAATCGATGTTTTTCTTAAAAAGCACGAGATATCAATAAAGAAGTAACGCGAACTAAGTTTTTCAAAATCAATATCCTGGAAATAACTAGGTCCTAAACTTAGAAGTTGATTTAAATTGATCAGTCGATGTCTTTCTTAAAAAACACGAGATATCAATAAAGAATTAACGTGAACTAAGTTTTTCAAAATCAATATCCTGGAAATAACCAGGTCCTAAACTTAGAAGTAGATTCAAATTGATTAATCGATGTTTTTCTTAAAAAGCACGAGATATCAATAACTAATTAACGCGAACTAAGTTTCTCAAAATCAATGTCCTGAATGCAACCAAGTCCTAAACTTAGAAGTTGATTCAAATTAATTAATCGATGTTTTTCTTAAAAGCACGAGATATCAATAAAGAATTAACACGAACTAAGTTTTTCAAAATCAATGTCCTGGATGCAACCAGGTCCTAAACTTAGAAGTGGATTCAAATTGATTAATTGATGTTTTTCTTAAAAAACACGAGATATCAATAAAGAATTAACGTGAACTAAGTTTTTCAAAATCAATATCCTGGAAATAACCAGGTCCTAAACTTAGAAGTTGATTCAAATTGATTAATCGATGTTTTTCTTAAAAAGCACGAGATATCAATAAAGAATTAACGCGAACTAAGTTTATCAAAATCAATGTCCTGGATGCAACCAGGTCCTAAACTTAGAAGTTGATTCAAATTGATTAATTGATGTTTTTCTTAAAAAACACGAGATATCAATAAAAAATTAACGTGAACTAAGTTTTTCAAAATCAATATCCTGGAAATAACCAGGTCCTAAACTTAGAAGTTGACTCAAATTGATTAATCGATGTTTTTCTTAAAAAGCACGAGATATCAATAAAGAATTAACGCGAACTAAGTTTATCAAAATCAATGTCCTGGATGCAACCAGGTCCTAAACTTAGAAGTTGATTCAAATTGATTAATCGATGTTTTTCTTAAAAAGCACGAGATATCAATAAAGAATTAACGCGAACTAAGTTTCTCAAAATCAATGTCCTGGATATAACCAGGTCCTAAACTTAGAAGTTGATTCAAATTGATTAATCGATGTTTTTCTTAAAAAGCACGAGATATCAATAAAGAATTAACGCGAACTAAGTTTTTCAAAATCAATATCCTGGAAATAACCAAGTCCTAAACTTAGAAGTTGATTCAAATTGATTAATCGATGTTTTTCTTAAAAAACACGAGATATCAATAAAGAATTAACGCGAACTAAGTTTTTCAAAATCAATATCCTTGAAATAACTAAGTCCTAAACTTAGAAGTTGATTCAAATTGATCAGTCGATGTCTTTCTTAAAAAGAACGAGATATTAATAAAAAAATTAATGCGAACTAAGTTTTTCAAAATCAATGTCCTGGATGAAACCAGGTCCTAAACTTAGAAGTTGATTTAAATTGATTAATCGATGTTTTTCTTAAAAAGCACGAGATATCAATAAAGAATTAACGCGAACTAAGTTTATCAAAATCAATGTCCTGGATGCAACCAGGTCCTAAACTTAGAAGTTGATTCAAATTGATTAATTGATGTTTTTCTTAAAAAACACGAGATATCAATAAAAAATTAACGTGAACTAAGTTTTTCAAAATCAATATCCTGGAAATAACCAGGTCCTAAACTTAGAAGTTGATTCAAATTGATTAATCGATGTTTTTCTTAAAAAGCACGAGATATCAATAAAGAATTAACGCGAACTAAGTTTATCAAAATCAATGTCCTGGATGCAACCAGGTCCTAAACTTAGAAGTTGATTCAAATTGATTAATCGATGTTTTTCTTAAAAAGCACGAGATATCAATAAAGAATTAACGCGAACTAAGTTTCTCAAAATCAATGTCCTGGATATAACCAGGTCCTAAACTTAGAAGTTGATTCAAATTGATTAATCGATGTTTTTCTTAAAAAGCACGAGATATCAATAAAGAATTAACGCGAACTAAGTTTTTCAAAATCAATATCCTGGAAATAACCAAGTCCTAAACTTAGAAGTTGATTCAAATTGATTAATCGATGTTTTTCTTAAAAAACACGAGATGTCAATAAAGAATTAACGCGAACTAAGTTTTTCAAAATCAATATCCTGGAAATAACTAAGTCCTAAACTTAGAAGTTGATTCAAATTGATCAGTCGATGTCTTTCTTAAAAAGAACGAGATATTAATAAAAAAATTAATGCGAACTAAGTTTTTCAAAATCAATGTCCTGGATGAAACCAGGTCCTAAACTTAGAAGTTGATTCAAATTGATTAATCGATGTTATTCTTAAAAAGCACGAGATATCAATAAAGAATTAACGCGAACTAAGTTTTTCAAAATCAATGTCCTGGATGCAACCAGGTCTTAAACTTAGATGTTGATTCAAATTGATTAATTGATGTTTTTCTTAAAAAGCAAGAGATATAAATAAAGAATTAACGTGTACTAAGTTTTTAAAAATCAATATCTTGGAAATAACCAGGTCCTAAACTTAGAAGTTGATTCAAATTGATTAATCGATGTTTTTCTTAAAAAGCACGAGATATCAATAAAGAATTAACGCGAACTAAGTTTATCAAAATCAATGTCCTGGATGCAATCAGATCCTAAACTTAGAAGTTGATTCAAATTGATTAATCGATGTTTTTCTTAAAAAGCACGAGATATCAATAAAGAATTAACGCGAACTAAGTTTCTCAAAATCAATGTCCTGGATATAACCAGGTCCTAAACTGAGAAGTTGATTCAAATTGATTAATCGATGTTTTTCTTAAAAAGCACGAGATATCAATAAAGAATTAACGCGAACTAAGTTTTTCAAAATCAATATCCTGGAAATAACCAGGTCCTAAACTTAGAAGTTGATTCAAATTGATTAATCGATGTTTTTCTTAAAAAGCACGAGATATCAATAAAGAATTAACGCGAACTAAGTTTTTCAAAATCAATATCCTGGAAATAACTAGGTCCTAAACTTAGAAGTTGATTTAAATTGATCAGTCGATGTCTTTCTTAAAAAACACGAGATATCAATAAAGAATTAACGTGAACTAAGTTTTTCAAAATCAATATCCTGGAAATAACCAGGTCCTAAACTTAGAAGTTGATTCAAATTGATTAATCGATGTTTTTCTTAAAAAGCACGAGATATCAATAAATAATTAACGCGAACTAAGTTTCTCAAAATCAATGTCCTGAATGCAACCAAGTCCTAAACTTAGAAGTTGATTCAAATTAATTAATCGATGTTTTTCTTAAAAGCACGAGATATCAATAAAGAATTAACACGAACTAAGTTTTTCAAAATCAATGTCCTGGATGCAACCAGGTCCTAAACTTAGAAGTTGATTCAAATTGATCAGTCGATGTCTTTCTTAAAAAGAACGAGATATTAATAAAAAAATTAATGCGAACTAAGTTTTTCAAAATCAATGTCCTGGATGAAACCAGGTCCTAAACTTAGAAGTTGATTCAAATTGATTAATCGATGTTATTCTTAAAAAGCACGAGATATCAATAAAGAATTAACGCGAACTAAGTTTTTCAAAATCAATGTCCTGGATGCAACCAGGTCTTAAACTTAGATGTTGATTCAAATTGATTAATTGATGTTTTTCTTAAAAAGCAAGAGATATTAATAAAGAATTAACGTGTACTAAGTTTTTAAAAATCAATATCTTGGTAATAACCAGGTCCTAAACTTAGAAGTTGATTCAAATTGATTAATCGATGTTTTTCTTAAAAAGCACGAGATATCAATAAAGAATTAACGCGAACTAAGTTTATCAAAATCAATGTCCTGGATGCAACCAGATCCTAAACTTAGAAGTTGATTCAAATTGATTAATCGATGTTTTTCTTAAAAAGCACGAGATATCAATAAAGAATTAACGCGAACTAAGTTTCTCAAAATCAATGTCCTGGATATAACCAGGTCCTAAACTGAGAAGTTGATTCAAATTGATTAATCGATGTTTTTCTTAAAAAGCACGAGATATCAATAAAGAATTAACGCGAACTAAGTTTTTCAAAATCAATATCCTGGAAATAACCAGGTCCTAAACTTAGAAGTTGATTCAAATTGATTAATCGATGTTTTTCTTAAAAAGCACGAGATATCAATAAAGAATTAACGCGAACTAAGTTTTTCAAAATCAATATCCTGGAAATAACTAGGTCCTAAACTTAGAAGTTGATTTAAATTGATCAGTCGATGTCTTTCTTAAAAAACACTAGATATCAATAAAGAATTAACGTGAACTAAGTTTTTCAAAATCAATATCCTTGAAATAACCAGGTCCTAAACTTAGAAGTTGATTCAAATTGATTAATCGATGTTTTTCTTAAAAAGCACGAGATATCAATAAATAATTAACGCGAACTAAGTTTCTCAAAATCAATGTCCTGAATGCAACCAAGTCCTAAACTTAGAAGTTGATTCAAATTAATTAATCGATGTTTTTCTTAAAAGCACGAGATATCAATAAAGAATTAACACGAACTAAGTTTTTCAAAATCAATGTCCTGGATGCAACCAGGTCCTAAACTTAGAAGTGGATTCAAATTGATTAATTGATGTTTTTCTTAAAAAACACGAGATATCAATAAAGAATTAACGTGAACTAAGTTTTTCAAAGTCAATATCCTGGAAATAACCAGGTCCTAAACTTAGAAGTTGATTCAAATTGATTAATCGATGTTATTCTTAAAAAGCACGAGATATCAATAACGAATTAACGCGAACTAAGTTTTTCAAAATCAATGTCCTGGATGCAACCAGGTCTTAAACTTAGATGTTGATTCAAATTGATTAATTGATGTTTTTCTTAAAAAGCAAGAGATATAAATAAAGAATTAACGTGTACTAAGTTTTTAAAAATCAATATCTTGGAAATAACCAGGTCCTAAACTTAGAAGTTGATTCAAATTGATTAATCGATGTTTTTCTTAAAATGCACGAGATATCAATAAAGAATTAACGCGAACTAAGTTTATCAAAATCAATGTCCTGGATGCAACCAGATCCTAAACTTAGAAGTTGATTCAAATTGATTAATCGATGTTTTTCTTAAAAAGCACGAGATATCAATAAAGAATTAACGCGAACTAAGTTTCTCAAAATCAATGTCCTGGATATAACCAGGTCCTAAACTGAGAAGTTGATTCAAATTGATTAATCGATGTTTTTCTTAAAAAACACGAGATATCAATAAAGAATTAACGCGAACTAAGTTTTTCAAAATCAATATCCTGGAAATAACCAGGTCCTAAACTTAGAAGTTGATTCAAATTGATTAATCGATGTTTTTCTTAAAAAGCACGAGATATCAATAAAGAATTAACGCGAACTAAGTTTTTCAAAATCAATATCCTGGAAATAACTAGGTCCTAAACTTAGAAGTTGATTTAAATTGATCAGTCGATGTCTTTCTTAAAAAACACGAGATATCAATAAAGAATTAACGTGAACTAAGTTTTTCAAAATCAATATCCTGGAAATAACCAGGTCCTAAACTTAGAAGTTGATTCAAATTGATTAATCGATGTTTTTCTTAAAAAGCACGAGATATCAATAAATAATTAACGCGAACTAAGTTTCTCAAAATCAATGTCCTGAATGCAACCAAGTCCTAAACTTAGAAGTTGATTCAAATTAATTAATCGATGTTTTTCTTAAAAGCACGAGATATCAATAAAGAATTAACACGAACTAAGTTTTTCAAAATCAATGTCCTGGATGCAACCAGGTCCTAAACTTAGAAGTGGATTCAAATTGATTAATTGATGTTTTTCTTAAAAAACACGAGATATCAATAAAGAATTAACGTGAACTAAGTTTTTCAAAGTCAATATCCTGGAAATAACCAGGTCCTAAACTTAGAAGTTGATTCAAATTGATTAATCGATGTTATTCTTAAAAAGTACGAGATATCAATAAAGAATTAACGCGAACTAAGTTTTTCAAAATCAATATCCTGGAAATAACTAGGTCCTAAACTTAGAAGTTGATTTAAATTGATCAGTCGATGTCTTTCTTAAAAAACACGAGATATCAATAAAGAATTAACGTGAACTAAGTTTTTCAAAATCAATATCCTGGAAATAACCAGGTCCTAAACTTAGAAGTTGATTCAAATTGATTAATCGATGTTTTTCTTAAAAAGCACGAGATATCAATAAATAATTAACGCGAACTAAGTTTCTCAAAATCAATGTCCTGAATGCAACCAAGTCCTAAACTTAGAAGTTGATTCAAATTAATTAATCGATGTTTTTCTTAAAAGCACGAGATATCAATAAAGAATTAACACGAACTAAGTTTTTCAAAATCAATGTCCTGGATGCAACCAGGTCCTAAACTTAGAAGTGGATTCAAATTGATTAATTGATGTTTTTCTTAAAAAACACGAGATATCAATAAAGAATTAACGTGAACTAAGTTTTTCAAAGTCAATATCCTGGAAATAACCAGGTCCTAAACTTAGAAGTTGATTCAAATTGATTAATCGATGTTATTCTTAAAAAGCACGAGATATCAATAAAGAATTAACGCGAACTAAGTTTTTCAAAATCAATGTCCTGGATGCAACCAGGTCTTAAACTTAGATGTTGATTCAAATTGATTAATTGATGTTTTTCTTAAAAAGCAAGAGATATAAATAAAGAATTAACGTGTACTAAGTTTTTAAAAATCAATATCTTGGAAATAACCAGGTCCTAAACTTAGAAGTTGATTCAAATTGATTAATCGATGTTTTTCTTAAAAAGCACGAGATATCAATAAAGAATTAACGCGAACTAAGTTTATCAAAATCAATGTCCTGGATGCAACCAGATCCTAAACTTAGAAGTTGATTCAAATTGATTAATCGATGTTTTTCTTAAAAAGCACGAGATATCAATAAAGAATTAACGCGAACTAAGTTTCTCAAAATCAATGTCCTAGATATAACCAGGTCCTAAACTGAGAAGTTGATTCAAATTGATTAATCGATGTTTTTCTTAAAAAGCACGAGATATCAATAAAGAATTAACGCGAACTAAGTTTTTCAAAATCAATATCCTGGAAATAACCAGGTCCTAAACTTAGAAGTTGATTCAAATTGATTAATCGATGTTTTTCTTAAAAAGCACGAGATATCAATAAAGAATTAACGCGAACTAAGTTTTTCAAAATCAATATCCTGGAAATAACTAGGTCCTAAACTTAGAAGTTGATTTAAATTGATCAGTCGATGTCTTTCTTAAAAAACACGAGATATCAATAAAGAATTAACGTGAACTAAGTTTTTCAAAATCAATATCCTGGAAATAACCAGGTCCTAAACTTAGAAGTTGATTCAAATTGATTAATCGATGTTTTTCTTAAAAAGCACGAGATATCAATAAATAATTAACGCGAACTAAGTTTCTCAAAATCAATGTCCTGAATGCAACCAAGTCCTAAACTTAGAAGTTGATTCAAATTAATTAATCGATGTTTTTCTTAAAAGCACGAGATATCAATAAAGAATTAACACGAACTAAGTTTTTCAAAATCAATGTCCTGGATGCAACCAGGTCCTAAACTTAGAAGTGGATTCAAATTGATTAATTGATGTTTTTCTTAAAAAACACGAGATATCAATAAAGAATTAACGTGAACTAAGTTTTTCAAAGTCAATATCCTGGAAATAACCAGGTCCTAAACTTAGAAGTTGATTCAAATTGATTAATCGATGTTATTCTTAAAAAGCACGAGATATCAATAAAGAATTAACGCGAACTAAGTTTTTCAAAATCAATGTCCTGGATGCAACCAGGTCTTAAACTTAGATGTTGATTCAAATTGATTAATTGATGTTTTTCTTAAAAAGCAAGAGATATAAATAAAGAATTAACGTGTACTAAGTTTTTAAAAATCAATATCTTGGAAATAACCAGGTCCTAAACTTAGAAGTTGATTCAAATTGATTAATCGATGTTTTTCTTAAAAAGCACGAGATATCAATAAAGAATTAACGCGAACTAAGTTTATCAAAATCAATGTCCTGGATGCAACCAGATCCTAAACTTAGAAGTTGATTCAAATTGATTAATCGATGTTTTTCTTAAAAAGCACGAGATATCAATAAAGAATTAACGCGAACTAAGTTTCTCAAAATCAATGTCCTGGATATAACCAGGTCCTAAACTTAGAAGATGATTCAAATTGATTAATCGATGTTTTTCTTAAAAAGCACGAGATATCAATAAAGAATTAACGCGAACTAAGTTTTTCAAAATCAATATCCTGGAAATAACCAGGTCCTAAACTTAGAAGTTGATTCAAATTGATTAATCGATGTTTTTCTTAAAAAGCACGAGATATCAATAAGGAATTAACGCGAACTAAGTTTTTCAAAATCAATATCCTGGAAATAACTAGGTCCTAAACTTAGAAGTTGATTTAAATTGATCAGTCGATGTCTTTCTTAAAAAACACGAGATATCAATAAAGAATTAACGTGAACTAAGTTTTTCAAAATCAATATCCTGGAAATAACCAGGTCCTAAACTTAGAAGTTGATTCAAATTGATTAATCGATGTTTTTCTTAAAAAGCACGAGATATCAATAAATAATTAACGCGAACTAAGTTTCTCAAAATCAATGTCCTGAATGCAACCAAGTCCTAAACTTAGAAGTTGATTCAAATTAATTAATCGATGTTTTTCTTAAAAGCACGAGATATCAATAAAGAATTAACACGAACTAAGTTTTTCAAAATCAATGTCCTGGATGCAACCAGGTCCTAAACTTAGAAGTGGATTCAAATTGATTAATTGATGTTTTTCTTAAAAAACACGAGATATCAATAAAGAATTAACGTGAACAAAGTTTTTCAAAATCAATATCCTGGAAATAACCAGGTCCTAAACTTAGAAGTTGATTCAAATTGATTAATCGATTTTTTTCTTAAAAAGCACGAGATATCAATAAATAATTAACGCGAACTAAGTTTCTCAAAATCAATGTCCTGGATGCAACCAGGTCCTAAACTTAGAAGTTGATTCAAATTGATTAATCGATGTTTTTCTTAAAAAGCACGAGATATCAATAAAGAATTAACGCGAACTAAGTTTCTCAAAATCAATGTCCTGGATATAACCAGGTCCTAAACTTAGAAGTTGATTTAAATTGATCAGTCGATGTCTTTCTTAGAAAGCACGAGATATTAATAAAAAAATTAATGCGAACTAAGTTTTGAAAATCAATGTCCTGGATGAAACCAGGTCCTAAACTTAGAAGTTGAGTCAAATTGATTAATCGATGTTTTTCTTAAAAAACACGAGATATCAATAAAGAATTAACGCGAACTAAGTTTTTCAAAATCAATATCCTGGAAATAACTAAGTCCTAAACTTAGAAGTTGATTCAAATTGATCTGTCGATGTCTTTCTTAAAAAGAACGAGATATTAATAAAAAAATTAATGCGAACGAAGTTTTTCAAAATCAATGTCCTGGATGAAACCAGGTCCTAAACATAGAAGTTGATTCAAATTGATTAATCGATGTTATTCTTAAAAAGCACGAGATATCAATAAAGAATTAACGCGAACTAAGTTTTTCAAAATCAATGTCCTGGATGCAACCAGGTCTTAAACTTAGATGTTGATTCAAATTGATTAATTGATGTTTTTCTTAAAAAGCAAGAGATATAAATAAAGAATTAACGTGTACTAAGTTTTTAAAAATCAATATCTTGGAAATAACCAGGTCCTAAACTTAGAAGTTGATTCAAATTGAATAATCGATGTTTTTCTTAAAAAGCACGAGATATCTATAAAGAATTAACGCGAACTAAGTTTATCAAAATCAATGTCCTGGATGCAACCAGATCCTAAACTTAGAAGTTGATTCAAATTGATTAATCGATGTTTTTCTTAAAAAGCACGAGATATCAATAAAGAATTAACGCGAACTAAGTTTATCAAAATCAATGTCCTGGATGCAACCAGATCCTAAACTTAGAAGTTGATTCAAATTGATTAATCGATGTTTTTCTTAAAAAGCACGAGATATCAATAAAAAAATTAATGCGAACGAAGTTTTTCAAAATCAATGTCCTGGATGAAACCAGGTCCTAAACATAGAAGTTGATTCAAATTGATTAATCGATGTTATTCTTAAAAAGCACGAGATATCAATAAAGAATTAACGCGAACTAAGTTTTTCAAAATCAATGTCCTGGATGCAACCAGGTCTTAAACTTAGATGTTGATTCAAATTGATTAATTGATGTTTTTCTTAAAAAGCAAGAGATATAAATAAAGAATTAACGTGTACTAAGTTTTTAAAAATCAATATCTTGGAAATAACCAGGTCCTAAACTTAGAAGTTGATTCAAATTGAATAATCGATGTTTTTCTTAAAAAGCACGAGATATCAATAAAGAATTAACGCGAACTAAGTTTATCAAAATCAATGTCCTGGATGCAACCAGATCCTAAACTTAGAAGTTGATTCAAATTGATTAATCGATGTTTTTCTTAAAAAGCACGAGATATCAATAAAGAATTAACGCGAACTAAGTTTATCAAAATCAATGTCCTGGATGCAACCAGATCCTAAACTTAGAAGTTGATTCAAATTGATTAATCGATGTTTTTCTTAAAAAGCACGAGATATCAATAAAGAATTAACGCGAACTAAGTTTCTCAAAATCAATGTCCTGGATATAACCAGGTCCTAAACTTAGAAGTTGATTCAAATTGATTAATCGATGTTTTTCTTAAAAAGCACGAGATATCAATAAAGAATTAACGCGAACTAAGTTTTTCAAAATCAATATCCTGGAAATAACTAGGTCCTAAACTTAGAAGTTGATTTAAATTGATCAGTCGATGTCTTTCTTAAAAAACACGAGATATCAATAAAGAATTAACGTGAACTAAGTTTTTCAAAATCAATATCCTGGAAATAACCAGGTCCTAAACTTAGAAGTTGATTCAAATTGATTAATCGATGTTTTTCTTAAAAAGCACGAGATATCAATAAATAATTAACGCGAACTAAGTTTCTCAAAATCAATGTCCTGAATGCAACCAAGTCCTAAACTTAGAAGTTGATTCAAATTAATTAATCGATGTTTTTCTTAAAAGCACGAGATATCAATAAAGAATTAACACGAACTAAGTTTTTCAAAATCAATGTCCTGGATGCAACCAGGTCCTAAACTTAGAAGTGGATTCAAATTGATTAATTGATGTTTTTCTTAAAAAACACGAGATATCAATAAAGAATTAACGTGAACAAAGTTTTTCAAAATCAATATCCTGGAAATAACCAGGTCCTAAACTTAGAAGTTGATTCAAATTGATTAATCGATTTTTTTCTTAAAAAGCACGAGATATCAATAAATAATTAACGCGAACTAAGTTTCTCAAAATCAATGTCCTGGATGCAACCAGGTCCTAAACTTAGAAGTTGATTCAAATTGATTAATCGATGTTTTTCTTAAAAAGCACGAGATATCAATAAAGAATTAACGCGAACTAAGTTTCTCAAAATCAATGTCCTGGATATAACCAGGTCCTAAACTTAGAAGTTGATTTAAATTGATCAGTCGATGTCTTTCTTAGAAAGCACGAGATATTAATAAAAAAATTAATGCGAACTAAGTTTTGAAAATCAATGTCCTGGATGAAACCAGGTCCTAAACTTAGAAGTTGAGTCAAATTGATTAATCGATGTTTTTCTTAAAAAACACGAGATATCAATAAAGAATTAACGCGAACTAAGTTTTTCAAAATCAATATCCTGGAAATAACTAAGTCCTAAACTTAGAAGTTGATTCAAATTGATCTGTCGATGTCTTTCTTAAAAAGAACGAGATATTAATAAAAAAATTAATGCGAACGAAGTTTTTCAAAATCAATGTCCTGGATGAAACCAGGTCCTAAACATAGAAGTTGATTCAAATTGATTAATCGATGTTATTCTTAAAAAGCACGAGATATCAATAAAGAATTAACGCGAACTAAGTTTTTCAAAATCAATGTCCTGGATGCAACCAGGTCTTAAACTTAGATGTTGATTCAAATTGATTAATTGATGTTTTTCTTAAAAAGCAAGAGATATAAATAAAGAATTAACGTGTACTAAGTTTTTAAAAATCAATATCTTGGAAATAACCAGGTCCTAAATTTAGAAGTTGATTCAAATTGAATAATCGATGATTTTCTTAAAAAGCACGAGATATCTATAAAGAATTAACGCGAACTAAGTTTATCAAAATCAATGTCCTGGATGCAACCAGATCCTAAACTTAGAAGTTGATTCAAATTGATTAATCGATGTTTTTCTTAAAAAGCACGAGATATCAATAAAGAATTAACGCGAACTAAGTTTATCAAAATCAATGTCCTGGATGCAACCAGATCCTAAACTTAGAAGTTGATTCAAATTGATTAATCGATGTTTTTCTTAAAAAGCACGAGATATCAATAAAAAAATTAATGCGAACGAAGTTTTTCAAAATCAATGTCCTGGATGAAACCAGGTCCTAAACATAGAAGTTGATTCAAATTGATTAATCGATGTTATTCTTAAAAAGCACGAGATATCAATAAAGAATTAACGCGAACTAAGTTTTTCAAAATCAATGTCCTGGATGCAACCAGGTCTTAAACTTAGATGTTGATTCAAATTGATTAATTGATGTTTTTCTTAAAAAGCAAGAGATATAAATAAAGAATTAACGTGTACTAAGTTTTTAAAAATCAATATCTTGGAAATAACCAGGTCCTAAACTTAGAAGTTGATTCAAATTGAATAATCGATGTTTTTCTTAAAAAGCACGAGATATCAATAAAGAATTAACGCGAACTAAGTTTATCAAAATCAATGTCCTGGATGCAACCAGATCCTAAACTTAGAAGTTGATTCAAATTGATTAATCGATGTTTTTCTTAAAAGGCACGAGATATCAATAAAGAATTAACGCGAACTAAGTTTATCAAAATCAATGTCCTGGATGCAACCATATCCTAAACTTAGAAGTTGATTCAAATTGATTAATCGATGTTTTTCTTAAAAAGCACGAGATATCAATAAAGAATTAACGCGAACTAAGTTTCTCAAAATCAATGTCCTGGATATAACCAGGTCCTAAACTTAGAAGTTGATTCAAATTGATTAATCGATGTTTTTCTTAAAAAGCACGAGATATCAATAAAGAATTAACGCGAACTAAGTTTTTCAAAATCAATATCCTGGAAATAACCAGGTCCTAAACCTAGAAGTTGATTCAAATTGATTAATCGATGTTTTTCTTAAAAAGCACGAGATATCAATAAAGAATTAACGCGAACTAAGTTTTTCAAAATCAATATCCTGGAAATAACTAGGTCCTAAACTTAGAAGTTGATTTAAATTGATCAGTCGATGTCTTTCTTAAAAAACACGAGATATCAATAAAGAATTAACGTGAACTAAGTTTTTCAAAATCAATATCCTGGAAATAACCAGGTCATAAACTTAGAAGTTGATTCAAATTGATTAATCGATGTTTTTCTTAAAAAGCACGAGATATCAATAAATAATTAACGCGAACTAAGTTTCTCAAACTCAATGTCCTGAATGCAACCAAGTCCTAAACATAGAAGTTGATTCAAATTGATTAATCGATGTTATTCTTAAAAAGCACGAGATATCAATAAAGAATTAACGCGAACTAAGTTTTTCAAAATCAATGTCCTGGATGCAACCAGGTCTTAAACTTAGATGTTGATTCAAATTGATTAATTGATGTTTTTCTTAAAAAGCAAGAGATATAAATAAAGAATTAACGTGTACTAAGTTTTTAAAAATCAATATCTTGGAAATAACCAGGTCCTAAACTTAGAAGTTGATTCAAATTGAATAATCGATGTTTTTCTTAAAAAGCACGAGATATCAATAAAGAATTAACGCGAACTAAGTTTATCAAAATCAATGTCCTGGATGCAACCAGATCCTAAACTTAGAAGTTGATTCAAATTGATTAATCGATGTTTTTCTTAAAAAGCACGAGATATCAATAAAGAATTAACGCGAACTAAGTTTATCAAAATCAATGTCCTGGATGCAACCAGATCCTAAACTTAGAAGTTGATTCAAATTGATTAATCGATGTTTTTCTTAAAAAGCACGAGATATCAATAAAGAATTAACGCGAACTAAGTTTCTCAAAATCAATGTCCTGGATATAACCAGGTCCTAAACTTAGAAGTTGATTCAAATTGATTAATCGATGTTTTTCTTAAAAAGCACGAGATATCAATAAAGAATTAACGCGAACTAAGTTTTTCAAAATCAATATCCTGGAAATAACTAGGTCCTAAACTTAGAAGTTGATTTAAATTGATCAGTCGATGTCTTTCTTAAAAAACACGAGATATCAATAAAGAATTAACGTGAACTAAGTTTTTCAAAATCAATATCCTGGAAATAACCAGGTCCTAAACTTAGAAGTTGATTCAAATTGATTAATCGATGTTTTTCTTAAAAATCACGAGATATCAATAAATAATTAACGCGAACTAAGTTTCTCAAAATCAATGTCCTGAATGCAACCAAGTCCTAAACTTAGAAGTTGATTCAAATTAATTAATCGATGTTTTTCTTAAAAGCACGAGATATCAATAAAGAATTAACACGAACTAAGTTTTTCAAAATCAATGTCCTGGATGCAACCAGGTCCTAAACTTAGAAGTGGATTCAAATTGATTAATTGATGTTTTTCTTAAAAAACACGAGATATCAATAAAGAATTAACGTGAACAAAGTTTTTCAAAATCAATATCCTGGAAATAACCAGGTCCTAAACTTAGAAGTTGATTCAAATTGATTAATCGATTTTTTTCTTAAAAAGCACGAGATATCAATAAATAATTAACGCGAACTAAGTTTCTCAAAATCAATGTCCTGGATGCAACCAGGTCCTAAACTTAGAAGTTGATTCAAATTGATTAATCGATGTTTTTCTTAAAAAGCACGAGATATCAATAAAGAATTAACGCGAACTAAGTTTCTCAAAATCAATGTCCTGGATATAACCAGGTCCTAAACTTAGAAGTTGATTTAAATTGATCAGTCGATGTCTTTCTTAGAAAGCACGAGATATTAATAAAAAAATTAATGCGAACTAAGTTTTGAAAATCAATGTCCTGGATGAAACCGGGTCCTAAACTTAGAAGTTGATTCAAATTGATTAATCGATGTTTTTCTTAAAAAACACGAGATATCAATAAAGAATTAACGCGAACTAAGTTTTTCAAAATCAATATCCTGGAAATAACCAGGTCCTAAACTTAGAAGTTGATTCAAATTGATTAATCGATGTTTTTCTTAAAATGCACGAGATATCAATAAAGAATTAACGCGAACTAAGTTTTTCAAAATCAATATCCTGGAAATAACTAGGTCCTAAACTTAGAAGTTGATTCAAATTGATTAATCGATGTTTTTCTTAAAAAGCACGAGATATCAATAAAGAATTAACGCAAACTAAGTTTTTCAAAATCAATATCCTGGAAATAACTAGGTCCTAAACTTAGAAGTTGATTTTAATTGATCAGTCGATGTCTTTCTTAAAAAACACGAGATATCAATAAAGAATTAACGTGAACTAAGTTTTTCAAAATCAATATCCTGGAAATAACCAGGTCCTAAACTTAGAAGTTGATTCAAATTGATTAATCGATGTTTTTCTTAAAAAGCACGAGATATCAATAAATAATTAACGCGAACTAAGTTTCTCAAAATCAATTTCCTGAATGCAACCAAGTCCTAAACTTAGAAGTTGATTCAAATTAATTAATCGATGTTTTTCTTAAAAGCACGAGATATCAATAAAGAATTAACACGAACTAAGTTTTTCAAAATCAATGTCCTGGATGCAACCAGGTCCTAAACTTAGAAGTGGATTCAAATTGATTAATTGATGTTTTTCTTAAAAAACACGAGATATCAATAAAAAATTAACGTGAACTAAGTTTTTCAAAATCAATATCCTGGAAATAACCAGGTCCTAAACTTAGAAGTTGATTCAAATTGATTAATCGATGTTTTTCTTAAAAAGCACGAGATGTCAATAAAGAATTAACGCGAACTAAGTTTATCAAAATCAATGTCCTGGATGCAACCAGGTCCTAAACTTAGAAGTTGATTCAAATTGATTAATCGATGTTTTTCTTAAAAAGCACGAGATATCAATAAAGAATTAACGCGAACTAAGTTTCTCAAAATCAATGTCCTGGATATAACCAGGTCCTAAACTTAGAAGTTGATTCAAATTGATTAATCGATGTTTTTCTAAAAAGCACGAGATATCAATAAAGAATTAACGCGAACTAAGTTTTTCAAAATCAATATCCTGGAAATAACTAGGTCCTAAACTTAGAAGTTGATTCAAATTGATTAATCGATGTTTTTCTTAAAAAGCACGAGATATCAATAAAGAATTAACGCAAACTAAGTTTTTCAAAATCAATATCCTGGAAATAACTAGGTCCTAAACTTAGAAGTTGATTTTAATTGATCAGTCGATGTCTTTCTTAAAAAACACGAGATATCAATAAAGAATTAACGTGAACTAAGTTTTTCAAAATCAATATCCTGGAAATAACCAGGTCCTAAACTTAGAAGTTGATTCAAATTGATTAATCGATGTTTTTCTTAAAAAGCACGAGATATCAATAAATAATTAACGCGAACTAAGTTTCTCAAAATCAATTTCCTGAATGCAACCAAGTCCTAAACTTAGAAGTTGATTCAAATTAATTAATCGATGTTTTTCTTAAAAGCACGAGATATCAATAAAGAATTAACACGAACTAAGTTTTTCAAAATCAATGTCCTGGATGCAACCAGGTCCTAAACTTAGAAGTGGATTCAAATTGATTAATTGATGTTTTTCTTAAAAAACACGAGATATCAATAAAAAATTAACGTGAACTAAGTTTTTCAAAATCAATATCCTGGAAATAACCAGGTCCTAAACTTAGAAGTTGATTCAAATTGATTAATCGATGTTTTTCTTAAAAAGCACGAGATGTCAATAAAGAATTAACGCGAACTAAGTTTATCAAAATCAATGTCCTGGATGCAACCAGGTCCTAAACTTAGAAGTTGATTCAAATTGATTAATCGATGTTTTTCTTAAAAAGCACGAGATATCAATAAAGAATTAACGCGAACTAAGTTTTTCAAAATCAATATCCTGGAAATAACCAAGTCCTAAACTTAGAAGTTGATTCAAATTGATTAATCGATGTTTTTCTTAAAAAACACGAGATATCAATAAAGAATTAACGCGAACTAAGTTTTTCAAAATCAATATCCTGGAAATAACTAAGTCCTAAACTTAGAAGTTGATTCAAATTGATCAGTCGATGTCTTTCTTAAAAAGAACGAGATATTAATAAAAAAATTAATGCGAACTAAGTTTTTCAAAATCAATGTCCTGGATGAAACCAGGTCCTAAACTTAGAAGTTGATTCAAATTGATTAATCGATGTTATTCTTAAAAAGCACGAGATATCAATAAAGAATTAACGCGAACTAAGTTTTTCAAAATCAATGTCCTGGATGCAACCAGGTCTTAAACTTAGATGTTGATTCAAATTGATTAATTGATGTTTTTATTAAAAAGCAAGAGATATAAATAAAGAATTAACGTGTACTAAGTTTTTAAAAATCAATATCTTGGAAATAACCAGGTCCTAAACTTAGAAGTTGATTCAAATTGATTAATCGATGTTTTTCTTAAAAAGCAAGAGATATCAATAAAGAATTAACGCGAACTAAGTTTATCAAAATCAATGTCCTGGATGCAACCAGATCCTAAACTTAGAAGTTGATTCAAATTGATTAATCGATGTTTTTCTTAAAAAGCACGAGATATCAATAAAGAATTAACGCGAACTAAGTTTCTCAAAATCAATGTCCTGGATATAACCAAGTCCTAAACTTAGAAGTTGATTCAAATTGATTAATCGATGATTTTCTTAAAAAGCACGAGATATCAATAAAGAATTAACGCGAACTAAGTTTTTCAAAATCAATATCCTGGAAATAACCAGGTCCTAAACTTAGAAGTTGATTCAAATTGATTAATCGATGTTTTTCTTAAAAAGCACGAGATATCAATAAAGAATTAACGCGAACTAAGTTTTTCAAAATCAATATCCTGGAAATAACTAGGTCCTAAACTTAGAAGTTGATTTAAATTGATCAGTCGATGTCTTTCTTAAAAAACACGAGATATCAATAAAGAATTAACGTGAACTAAGTTTTTCAAAATCAATATCGTGGAAATAACCAGGTCCTAAACTTAGAAGTTGATTCAAATTGATTAATCGATGTTTTTCATAAAAAGCACGAGATATCAATAAAGAATTAACACGAACTAAGTTTTTCAAAATCAATGTCCTGGATGCAACCAGGTCCTAAACTTAGAAGTGGATTCAAATTGATTAATTGATGTTTTTCTGAAAAAACACGAGATATCAATAAAGAATTAACGTGAACTAAGTTTTTCAAAATCAATATCCTGGAAATATCAGGTCCTAAACTTAGAAGTTGATTCAAATTGATTAATCGATGTTTTTCTTAAAAAGCACGAGATATCAATAAAGAATTAACTCGAACTAAGTTTATCAAAATCAATGTCCTGGATGCAACCAGGTCCTAAACTTAGAAGTTGATTCAAATTGATTAATCGATGTTTTTCTTAAAAAGCACGAGATATCAATAAAGAATTAACGCGAACTAAGTTTCTCAAAATCAATGTCCTGGATATAACCAGGTCCTAAACATAGAAGTTGATTCAAATTGATTAATCGATGTTTTTCTTAAAAAGCACGAGATATCAATAAAGAATTAACGCGAACTAAGTTTTTCAAAATCAATATCCTGGAAATAACCAGGTCCTAAACTTAGAAGTTGATTCAAATTGATTAATCGATGTTTTTCTTAAAAAGCACGAGATATCAATAAAGAATTAACGCGAACTAAGTTTTTCAAAATCAATATCCTGGAAATAACTAGGTCCTAAACTTAGAAGTTGATTTAAATTGATCAGTCGATGTCTTTCTTAAAAAACACGAGATATCAATAAAGAATTAACGTGAACTAAGTATTTCAAAATCAATATCCTGGAAATAACCAGGTCCTAAACTTAGAAGTTGATTCAAATTGATTAATCGATGTTTTTCTTAAAAAGCACGAGATATCAATAAATAATTAACGCGAACTAAATTTCTCAAAATCAATGTCCTGAATGCAACCAAGTCCTAAACTTAGAAGTTGATTCAAATTAATTAATCGATGTTTTTCTTAAAAGCACGAGATATCAATAAAGAATTAACACGAACTAAGTTTTTCAAAATCAATGTCCTGGACGCAACCAGGTCCTAAACTTAGAAGTGGATTCAAATTGATTAATTGATGTTTTTCTTAAAAAACACGAGATATCAATAAAGAATTAACGTGAACTATGTTTTTCAAAATCAATATCCTGGAAATAACCAGGTCCTAAACTTAGAAGTTGATTCAAATTGATTAATCGATGTTTTTCTTAAAAAGCACGAGATATCAATAAAGAATTAACGCGAACTAAGTTTATACAAATCAATGTCCTGGATGCAACCAGGTCCTAAACTTAGAAGTTGATTCAAATTGATTAATCGAGGTTTTTCTTAAAAAGCACGAGATATCAATAAAGAATTAACGCGAACTAAGTTTCTCAAAATCAATGTCCTGGATATAACCAGGTCCTAAACTTAGAAGTTGATTCAAATTGATTAATCGATGTTTTTCTAAAAAGCACGAGATATCAATAAAGAATTAACGCGAACTAAGTTTTTCAAAATCAATATCCTGGAAATAACCAAGTCCTAAACTTAGAAGTTGATTCAAATTGATTAATCGATGTTTTTCTTAAAAAACACGAGATATCAATAAAGAATTAACGCGAACTAAGTTTTTCAAAATCAATATCCTGGAAATAACTAAGTCCTAAACTTAGAAGTTGATTCAAATTGATCAGTCGATGTCTTTCTTAAAAAGAACGAGATATTAATAAAAAAATTAATGCGAACTAAGTTTTTCAAAATCAATGTCCTGGATGAAACCAGGTCCTAAACTTAGAAGTTGATTCAAATTGATTAATCGATGTTATTCTTAAAAAGCACGAGATATCAATAAAGAATTAACGCGAACTAAGTTTTTCAAAATCAATGTCCTGGATGCAACCAGGTCTTAAACTTAGATGTTGATTCAAATTGATTAATTGATGTTTTTATTAAAAAGCAAGAGATATAAATAAAGAATTAACGTGTACTAAGTTTTTAAAAATCAATATCTTGGAAATAACCAGGTCCTATACTTAGAAGTTGATTCAAATTGATTAATCGATGTTTTTCTTAAAAAGCAAGAGATATCAATAAAGAATTAACGCGAACTAAGTTTATCAAAATCAATGTCCTGGATGCAACCAGATCCTAAACTTAGAAGTTGATTCAAATTGATTAATCGATGTTTTTCTTAAAAAGCACGAGATATCAATAAAGAATTAACGCGAACTAAGTTTCTCAAAATCAATGTCCTGGATATAACCAAGTCCTAAACTTAGAAGTTGATTCAAATTGATTAATCGATGATTTTCTTAAAAAGCACGAGATATCAATAAAGAATTAACGCGAACTAAGTTTTTCAAAATCAATATCCTGGAAATAACCAGGTCCTAAACTTAGAAGTTGATTCAAATTGATTAATCGATGTTTTTCTTAAAAAGCACGAGATATCAATAAAGAATTAACGCGAACTAAGTTTTTCAAAATCAATATCCTGGAAATAACTAGGTCCTAAACTTAGAAGTTGATTTAAATTGATCAGTCGATGTCTTTCTTAAAAAACACGAGATATCAATAAAGAATTAACGTGAACTAAGTTTTTCAAAATCAATATCGTGGAAATAACCAGGTCCTAAACTTAGAAGTTGATTCAAATTGATTAATCGATGTTTTTCATAAAAAGCACGAGATATCAATAAAGAATTAACACGAACTAAGTTTTTCAAAATCAATGTCCTGGATGCAACCAGGTCCTAAACTTAGAAGTGGATTCAAATTGATTAATTGATGTTTTTCTGAAAAAACACGAGATATCAATAAAGAATTAACGTGAACTAAGTTTTTCAAAATCAATATCCTGGAAATATCAGGTCCTAAACTTAGAAGTTGATTCAAATTGATTAATCGATGTTTTTCTTAAAAAGCACGAGATATCAATAAAGAATTAACTCGAACTAAGTTTATCAAAATCAATGTCCTGGATGCAACCAGGTCCTAAACTTAGAAGTTGATTCAAATTGATTAATCGATGTTTTTCTTAAAAAGCACGAGATATCAATAAAGAATTAACGCGAACTAAGTCTCTCAAAATCAATGTCCTGGATATAACCAGGTCCTAAACATAGAAGTTGATTCAAATTGATTAATCGATGTTTTTCTTAAAAAGCACGAGATATCAATAAAGAATTAACGCGAACTAAGTTTTTCAAAATCAATATCCTGGAAATAACCAGGTCCTAAACTTAGAAGTTGATTCAAATTGATTAATCGATGTTTTTCTTAAAAAGCACGAGATATCAATAAAGAATTAACGCGAACTAAGTTTTTCAAAATCAATATCCTGGAAATAACTAGGTCCTAAACTTAGAAGTTGATTTAAATTGATCAGTCGATGTCTTTCTTAAAAAACACGAGATATCAATAAAGAATTAACGTGAACTAAGTTTTTCAAAATCAATATCCTGGAAATAACCAGGTCCTAAACTTAGAAGTTGATTCAAATTGATTAATCGATGTTTTTCTTAAAAAGCACGAGATATCAATAAATAATTAACGCGAACTAAATTTCTCAAAATCAATGTCCTGAATGCAACCAAGTCCTAAACTTAGAAGTTGATTCAAATTAATTAATCGATGTTTTTCTTAAAAGCACGAGATATCAATAAAGAATTAACACGAACTAAGTTTTTCAAAATCAATGTCCTGGACGCAACCAGGTCCTAAACTTAGAAGTGGATTCAAATTGATTAATTGATGTTTTTCTTAAAAAACACGAGATATCAATAAAGAATTAACGTGAACTAAGTTTTTCAAAATCAATATCCTGGAAATAACCAGGTCCTAAACTTAGAAGTTGTTTCAAATTGATTAATCGATGTTTTTCTTAAAAAGCACGAGATATCAATAAAGAATTAACGCGAACTAAGTTTATACAAATCAATGTCCTGGATGCAACCAGGTCCTAAACTTAGAAGTTGATTCAAATTGATTAATCGAGGTTTTTCTTAAAAAGCACGAGATATCAATAAAGAATTAACGCGAACTAAGTTTCTCAAAATCAATGTCCTGGATATAACCAGGTCCTAAACTTAGAAGTTGATTCAAATTGATTAATCGATGTTTTTCTTAAAAAGCACAGATATCAATAAAGAATTAACGCGAACTAAGTTTTTCAAAATCAATATCCTGGAAATAACCAAGTCCTAAACTTAGAAGTTGATTCAATTTGATTAATCGATGTTTTTCTTAAAAAACACGAGATATCAATAAAGAATTAACGCGAACTAAGTTTTTCAAAATCAATATCCTGGAAATAACTAAGTCCTAAACTTAGAAGTTGATTCAAATTGATCAGTCAATGTCTTTCTCAAAAAGAACGAGATATTAATAAAAAAATTAATGCGAACTAAGTTTTTCAAAATCAATGTCCTGGATGAAACCAGGTCCTAAACTTAGAAGTTGATTCAAATTGATTAATCGATGTTATTCTTAAAAAGCACGAGATATCAATAAAGAATTAACGCGAACTAAGTTTTTCAAAATCAATGTCCTGGATGCAACCAGGTCTTAAACTTAGATGTTGATTCAAATTGATTAATTGATGTTTTTCTAAAAAAGCAAGAGATATAAATAAAGAATTAACGTGTACTAAGTTTTTAAAAATCAATATCTTGGAAATAACCAGGTCCTAAACTTAGAGGTTGATTCAAATTGATTAATCGATGTTTTTCTTAAAAAGCACGAGATATCAATAAAGAATTAACGCGAACTAAGTTTATCAAAATCAATGTCCTGGATGCAACCAGATCCTAAACTTAGAAGTTGATTCAAATTGATTAATCGATGTTTTTCTTAAAAAGCACGAGATATCAATAAAGAATTAACGCGAACTAAGTTTCTCAAAATCAATGTCCTGGATATAACCAGGTCCTAAACTTAGAAGTTGATTCAAATTGATTAATCGATGTTTTTCTTAAAAAGCACGAGATATCAATAAAGAATTAACGCGAACTAAGTTTTTCAAAATCAAAATCCTGGAAATAACTAGGTCCTAAACTTAGAAGTTGATTTAAATTGATCAGTCGATGTCTTTCTTAAAAAACACGAGATATCAATAAAGAATAAACGCGAACTAAGTTTTTCAAAATGAATGTCCTGGATGCAACCAGGTCCTAAACTTAGAAGTTGATTCAAATTGATTAATCGCTGTTTTTCTTAAAAAGCAAGAGATATAAATAAAGAATTAACGTGTACTAAGTTTTTAAAAATCAATATCTTGGAAATGACCAGGTCCTAAACTTAGAAGTTGATTCAAATTGATTAATCGATGTTTTTCTTAAAAAGCACGAGATATCAATAAAGAATTAACGCGAACTAAGTTTATCAAAATCAATGACCTGGATGCAACCAGATCCTAAACTTAGAAGTTGATTCAAATTGATTAATCGATGTTTTTCTTAAAAAGCACGAGATATCAATAAAGAATTAACGCGAACTAAGTTTCTCAAAATCAATGTCCTGGATATAACCAGGTCCTAAACTTAGAAGTTGATTCAAATTGATTAATCGATGTTTTTCTTAAAAAGCACGAGATATCAATAAAGAATTAACGCGAACTAAGTTTTTCAAAATCAATATCCTGGAAATAACCAGGTCCTAAACTTAGAAGTTGATTCAAATTGATTAATCGATGTTTTTCTTGAAAAGCACGAGATATCAATAAAGAATTAACGCGAACTAAGTTTTTCAAAATCAATATCCTGGAAATAACTAGGTCCTAAACTTAGAAGTTGATTTAAATTGATCAGTCGATGTCTTTCTTAAAAAACACGAGATATCAATAAAGAATTAACGTGAACTAAGTTTTTCAAAATCAATATCCTGGAAATAACCAGGTCATAAACTTAGAAGTTGATTCAAATTGATTAATCGATGTTTTTCTTAAAAAGCACGAGATATCAATAAATAATTAACGCGAACTAAGTTTCTCAAAATCAATGTCCTGAATGCAACCAAGTCCTAAACTTAGAAGTTGATTCAAATTAATTAATCGATGTTTTTCTTAAAAGCACGAGATATCAATAAAGAATTAACACGAACTAAGTTTTTCAAAATCAATGTCCTGGATGCAACCAGGTCCTAAACTTAGAAGTGGATTCAAATTGATTAATTGATGTTTTTCTTAAAAAACACGAGATATCAATAAAGAATTAACGTGAACTAAGTTTTTCAAAATCAATATCCTGGAAATAACCAGGTCCTAAACTTAGAAGTTGATTCAAATTGATTAATCGATGTTTTTCTTAAAAAGCACGAGATATCAATAAAGAATTAACTCGAACTAAGTTTATCAAAATCAATGTCCTGGATGCAACCAGGTCCTAAACTTAGAAGTTGATTCAAATTGATTAATCGATGTTTTTCTTAAAAAGCACGAGATATCAATAAAGAATTAACGCGAACTAAGTTTCTCAAAATCAATGTCCTGGATATAACCAGGTCCTAAACTTAGAAGTTGATTCAAATTGATTAATCGATGTTTTTCTTAAAAAGCACGAGATATCAATAAAGAATTAACGCGAACTAAGTTTTTCAAAATCAATATCCTGGAAATAACCAGGTCCTAAACTTAGAAGTTGATTCAAATTGATTAATCGATGTTTTTCTTAAAAAGCACGAGATATCAATAAAGAATTAACGCGAACTAAGTTTTTCAAAATCAATATCCTGGAAATAACTAGGTCCTAAACTTAGAAGTTGATTTAAATTGATCAGTCGATGTATTTCTTAAAAAACACGAGATATCAATAAAGAATTAACGTGAACTACGTTTTTCAAAATCAATATCCTGGAAATAACCAGGTCCTAAACTTAGAAGTTGATTCAAATTAATTAATCGATGTTTTTCTTAAAAAGCACGAGATATCAATAAATAATTAACGCGAACTAAGTTTCTCAAAATCAATGTCCTGAATGCAACCAAGTCCTAAACTTAGAAGTTGATTCAAATTAATTAATCGATGTTTTTCTTAAAAGCACGAGATATCAATAAAGAATTAACACGAACTAAGTTTTTCAAAATCAATGTCCTGGATGCAACCAGGTCCTAAACTTAGAAGTGGATTCAAATTGATTAATTGATGTTTTTCTTAAAAAACACGAGATATCAATAAAGAATTAACGTGAACTAAGTTTTTCAAAATCAATATCCTGGAAATAACCAGGTCCTAAACTTAGAAGTTGATTCAAATTGATTAATCGATGTTTTTCTTAAAAAGCACGAGATATCAATAAAGAATTAACGCGAACTAAGTTTATCAAAATCAATGTCCTGGATGCAACCAGGTCCTAAACTTAGAAGTTGATTCAAATTGATTAATCGATGTTTTTCTTAAAAAGCACGAGATATCAATAAAGAATTAACGCGAACTAAGTATCTCAAAATCAATGTCCTGGATATAACCAAGTCCTAAACTTAGAAGTTGATTCAAATTGATTAATCGATGTTTTTCTTAAAAAGCACGAGATATCAATAAAGAATTAACGCGAACTAAGTTTTTCAAAATCAATATCCTGGAAATAACCAAGTCCTAAACTTAGAAGTTGATTCAAATTGATTAATCGATGTTTTTCTTAAAAAACACGAGATATCAATAAAGAATTAACGCGAACTAAGTTTTTCAAAATCAATATCCTGGAAATAACTAAGTCCTAAACTTAGAAGTTGATTCAAATTGATCAGTTGATGTCTTTCTTAAAAAGAACGAGATATTAATAAAAAAATTAATGCGAACTAAGTTTTTCAAAATCTATGTCCTGGATGAAACCAGGTCCTAAACTTAGAAGTTGATTCAAATTGATTAATCGATGTTTTTCTTAAAAAGCACGAGATATCAATAAAGAATTAACGCGAACTAAGTTTTTCAAAATCAATATCCTGGAAATAACCAGGTCCTAAACTTAGAAGTTGATTCAAATTGATTAATCGATGTTTTTCTTAAAAAGCACGAGATATCAATAAAGAATTAACGCGAACTAAGTTTTTCAAAATCAATATCCTGGAAATAACTAGGTCCTAAACTTAGAAGTTGATTTAAATTGATCAGTCGATGTCTTTCTTAAAAAACACGAGATATCAATAAAGAATTAACGTGAACTAAGTTTTTCAAAATCTATATCCTGGAAATAACCAGGTCCTAAACTTATAAGTTGATTCAAATTGATTAATCGATGTTTTTCTTAAAAAGCACGAGATATCAATAAAGAATTAACGCGAACTAAGTTTATCAAAATCAATGTCCTGGATGCAACCAGGTCCTAAACTTAGAAGTTGATTCAAATTGATTAATCGATGTATTTCTTAAAAAGCACGAGATATCAATAAAGAATTAACGCGAACTAAGTTTCTCAAAATCAATGTCCTGGATATAACCAGGTCCTAAACTTAGAAGTTGATTCAAATTGATTAATCGATGTTTTTCTTAAAAAGCACGAGATATCAATAAAGAATTAACGCGAACTAAGTTTTTCAAAATCAATATCCTGGAAATAACCAAGTCCTAAACTTAGAAGTTGATTCAAATTGATTAATCGATGTTTTTCTTAAAAAACACGAGATATCAATAAAGAATTAACGCGAACTAAGTTTTTCAAAATCAATATCCTTGAAATAACTTAGTCCTAAACTTAGAAGTTGATTCAAATTGATCAGTCGATGTCTTTCTTAAAAAGAACGAGATATTAATAAAAAAATTAATGCGAACTAAGTTTTTCAAAATCAATGTCCTGGATGAAACCAGGTCCTAAACTTAGAAGTTGATTCAAATTGATTAATCGATGTTTTTCTTAAAAAGCACGAGATATCAATAAAGAATTAACGCGAACTAAGTTTATCAAAATCAATGTCCTGGATGCAACCAGGTCCTAAACTTAGAAGTTGATTCAAATTGATTAATTGATGTTTTTCTTAAAAAACACGAGATATCAATAAAAAATTAACGTGAACTAAGTTTTTCAAAATCAATATCCTGGAAATAACCAGGTCCTAAACTTAGAAGTTGATTCAAATTGATTAATCGATGTTTTTCTTAAAAAGCACGAGATATCAATAAAGAATTAACGCGAACTAAGTTTATCAAAATCAATGTCCTGGATGCAACCAGGTCCTAAACTTAGAAGTTGATTCAAATTGATTAATCGATGTTTTTCTTAAAAAGCACGAGATATCAATAAAGAATTAACGCGAACTAAGTTTCTCAAAATCAATGTCCTGGATATAACCAGGTCCTAAACTTAGAAGTTGATTCAAATTGATTAATCGATGTTTTTCTTAAAAAGCACGAGATATCAATAAAGAATTAACGCGAACTAAGTTTTTCAAAATCAATATCCTGGAAATAACCAAGTCCTAAACTTAGAAGTTGATTCAAATTGATTAATCGATGTTTTTCTTAAAAAACACGAGATATCAATAAAGAATTAACGCGAACTAAGTTTTTCAAAATCAATATCCTGGAAATAACTAAGTCCTAAACTTAGAAGTTGATTCAAATTGATCAGTCGATGTCTTTCTTAAAAAGAACGAGATATTAATAAAAAAATTAATGCGAACTAAGTTTTTCAAAATCAATGTCCTGGATGAAACCAGGTCCTAAACTTAGAAGTTGATTCAAATTGATTAATCGATGTTATTCTTAAAAAGCACGAGATATCAATAAAGAATTAACGCGAACTAAGTTTTTCAAAATCAATATCCTGGAAATAACCAAGTCCTAAACTTAGAAGTTGATTCAAATTGATTAATCGATGTTTTTCTTAAAAAACACGAGATATCAATAAAGAATTAACGCGAACTAAGTTTTTCAAAATCAATATCCTGGAAATAACTAAGTCCTAAACTTAGAAGTTGATTCAAATTGATCAGTCGATGTCTTTCTTAAAAAGAACGAGATATTAATAAAAAAATTAATGCGAACTAAGTTTTTCAAAATCAATGTCCTGGATGAAACCAGGTCCTAAACTTAGAAGTTGATTCAAATTGATTAATCGATGTTTTTCTTAAAAGCACGAGATATCAATAAAGAATTAACACGAACTAAGTTTTTCAAAATCAATGTCCTGGACGCAACCAGGTCCTAAACTTAGAAGTGGATTCAAATTGATTAATTGATGTTTTTCTTAAAAAACACGAGATATCAATAAAGAATTAACGTGAACTAAGTTTTTCAAAATCAATATCCTGGAAATAACCAGGTCCTAAACTTAGAAGTTGATTCAAATTGATTAATCGATGTTTTTCTTAAAAAGCACGAGATATCAATAAAGAATTAACGCGAACTAAGTTTATACAAATCAATGTCCTGGATGCAACCAGGTCCTAAACTTAGAAGTTGATTCAAATTGATTAATCGAGGTTTTTCTTAAAAAGCACGAGATATCAATAAAGAATTAACGCGAACTAAGTTTCTCAAAATCAATGTCCTGGATATAACCAGGTCCTAAACTTAGAAGTTGATTCAAATTGATTAATCGATGTTTTTCTTAAAAAGCACAGATATCAATAAAGAATTAACGCGAACTAAGTTTTTCAAAATCAATATCCTGGAAATAACCAAGTCCTAAACTTAGAAGTTGATTCAATTTGATTAATCGATGTTTTTCTTAAAAAACACGAGATATCAATAAAGAATTAACGCGAACTAAGTTTTTCAAAATCAATATCCTGGAAATAACTAAGTCCTAAACTTAGAAGTTGATTCAAATTGATCAGTCAATGTCTTTCTTAAAAAGAACGAGATATTAATAAAAAAATTAATGCGAACTAAGTTTTTCAAAATCAATGTCCTGGATGAAACCAGGTCCTAAACTTAGAAGTTGATTCAAATTGATTAATCGATGTTATTCTTAAAAAGCACGAGATATCAATAAAGAATTAACGCGAACTAAGTTTTTCAAAATCAATGTCCTGGATGCAACCAGGTCTTAAACTTAGATGTTGATTCAAATTGATTAATTGATGTTTTTCTTAAAAAGCAAGAGATATAAATAAAGAATTAACGTGTACTAAGTTTTTAAAAATCAATATCTTGGAAATAACCAGGTCCTAAACTTAGAGGTTGATTCAAATTGATTAATCGATGTTTTTCTTAAAAAGCACGAGATATCAATAAAGAAGTAACGCGAACTAAGTTTATCAAAATCAATGTCCTGGATGCAACCAGATCCTAAACTTAGAAGTTGATTCAAATTGATTAATCGATGTTTTTCTTAAAAAGCACGAGATATAAATAAAGAATTAACGCGAACTAAGTTTCTCAAAATCAATGTCCTGGATATAACCAGGTCCTAAACATAGAAGTTGATTCAAATTGATTAATCGATGTTTTTCTTAAAAAGCACGAGATATCAATAAAGAATTAACGCGAACTAAGTTTTTCAAAATCAAAATCCTGGAAATAACTAGGTCCTAAACTTAGAAGTTGATTTAAATTGATCAGTCGATGTCTTTCTTAAAAAACACGAGATATCAATAAAGAATAAACGCGAACTAAGTTTTTCAAAATGAATGTCCTGGATGCAACCAGGTCCTAAACTTAGAAGTTGATTCAAATTGATTAATCGCTGTTTTTCTTAAAAAGCAAGAGATATAAATAAAGAATTAACGTGTACTAAGTTTTTAAAAATCAATATCTTGGAAATAACCAGGTCCTAAACTTAGAAGTTGATTCAAATTGATTAATCGATGTTTTTCTTAAAAAGCACGAGATATCAATAAAGAATTAACGCGAACTAAGTTTATCAAAATCAATGACCTGGATGCAACCAGATCCTAAACTTAGAAGTTGATTCAAATTGATTAATCGATGTTTTTCTTAAAAAGCACGAGATATCAATAAAGAATTAACGCGAACTAAGTTTCTCAAAATCAATGTCCTGGATATAACCAGGTCCTAAACTTAGAAGTTGATTCAAATTGATTAATCGATGTTTTTCTTAAAAAGCACGAGATATCAATAAAGAATTAACGCGAACTAAGTTTTTCAAAATCAATATCCTGGAAATAACCAGGTCCTAAACTTAGAAGTTGATTCAAATTGATTAATCGATGTTTTTCTTAAAAAGCACGAGATATCAATAAAGAATTAACGCGAACTAAGTTTTTCAAAATCAATATCCTGGAAATAACTAGGTCCTAAACTTAGAAGTTGATTTAAATTGATCAGTCGATGTCTTTCTTAAAAAACACGAGATATCAATAAAGAATTAACGTGAACTAAGTTTTTCAAAATCAATATCCTGGAAATAACCAGGTCATAAACTTAGAAGTTGATTCAAATTGATTAATCGATGTTTTTCTTAAAAAGCACGAGATATCAATAAATAATTAACGCGAACTAAGTTTCTCAAAATCAATGTCCTGAATGCAACCAAGTCCTAAACTTAGAAGTTGATTCAAATTAATTAATCGATGTTTTTCTTAAAAGCACGAGATATCAATAAAGAATTAACACGAACTAAGTTTTTCAAAATCAATGTCCTGGATGCAACCAGGTCCTAAACTTAGAAGTGGATTCAAATTGATTAATTGATGTTTTTCTTAAAAAACACGAGATATCAATAAAGAATTAACGTGAACTAAGTTTTTCAAAATCAATATCCTGGAAATAACCAGGTCCTAAACTTAGAAGTTGATTCAAATTGATTAATCGATGTTTTTCTTAAAAAGCACGAGATATCAATAAAGAATTAACTCGAACTAAGTTTATCAAAATCAATGTCCTGGATGCAACCAGGTCCTAAACTTAGAAGTTGATTCAAATTGATTAATCGATGTTTTTCTTAAAAAGCACGAGATATCAATAAAGAATTAACGCGAACTAAGTTTCTCAAAATCAATGTCCTGGATATAACGAGGTCCTAAACTTAGAAGTTGATTCAAATTGATTAATCGATGTTTTTCTTAAAAAGCACGAGATATCAATAAAGAATTAACGCGAACTAAGTTTTTCAAAATCAATATCCTGGAAATAACCAGGTCCTAAACTTAGAAGTTGATTCAAATTGATTAATCGATGTTTTTCTTAAAAAGCACGAGATATCAATAAAGAATTAACGCGAACTAAGTTTTTCAAAATCAATATCCTGGAAATAACTAGGTCCTAAACTTAGAAGTTGATTTAAATTGATCAGTCGATGTCTTTCTTAAAAAACACGAGATATCAATAAAGAATTAACGTGAACTACGTTTTTCAAAATCAATATCCTGGAAATAACCAGGTCCTAAACTTAGAAGTTGATTCAAATTAATTAATCGATGTTTTTCTTTAGAAGCACGAGATATCAATAAATAATTAACGCGAACTAAGTTTCTCAAAATCAATGTCCTGAATGCAACCAAGACCTAAACTTAGAAGTTGATTCAAATTAATTAATCGATGTTTTTCTTAAAAGCACGAGATATCAATAAAGAATTAACACGAACTAAGTTTTTCAAAATCAATGTCCTGGATGCAACCAGATCCTAAACTTAGAAGTTGATTCAAATTGATTAATCGATGTTTTTCTTAAAAAGCACGAGATATCAATAAAGAATTAACGCGAACTAAGTTTCTCAAAATCAATGTCCTGGATATAACCAGGTCCTAAACATAGAAGTTGATTCAAATTGATTAATCGATGTTTTTCTTAAAAAGCACGAGATATCAATAAAGAATTAACGCGAACTAAGTTTTTCAAAATCAAAATCCTGGAAATAACTAGGTCCTAAACTTAGAAGTTGATTTAAATTGATCAGTCGATGTCTTTCTTAAAAAACACGAGATATCAATAAAGAATAAACGCGAACTAAGTTTTTCAAAATGAATGTCCTGGATGCAACCAGGTCCTAAACTTAGAAGTTGATTCAAATTGATTAATCGCTGTTTTTCTTAAAAAGCAAGAGATATAAATAAAGAATTAACGTGTACTAAGTTTTTAAAAATCAATATCTTGGAAATAACCAGGTCCTAAACTTAGAAGTTGATTCAAATTGATTAATCGATGTTTTTCTTCAAAAGCACGAGATATCAATAAAGAATTAACGCGAACTAAGTTTATCAAAATCAATGACCTGGATGCAACCAGATCCTAAACTTAGAAGTTGATTCAAATTGATTAATCGATGTTTTTCTTAAAAAGCACGAGATATCAATAAAGAATTAACGCGAACTAAGTTTCTCAAAATCAATGTCCTGGATATAACCAGGTCCTAAACTTAGAAGTTGATTCAAATTGATTAATCGATGTTTTTCTTAAAAAGCACGAGATATCAATAAAGAATTAACGCGAACTAAGTTTTTCAAAATCAATATCCTGGAAATAACCAGGTCCTAAACTTAGAAGTTGATTCAAATTGATTAATCGATGTTTTTCTTAAAAAGCACGAGATATCAATAAAGAATTAACGCGAACTAAGTTTTTCAAAATCAATATCCTGGAAATAACTAGGTCCTAAACTTAGAAGTTGAATTAAATTGATCAGTCGATGTCTTTCTTAAAAAACACGAGATATCAATAAAGAATTAACGTGAACTAAGTTTTTCAAAATCAATATCCTGGAAATAACCAGGTCATAAACTTAGAAGTTGATTCAAATTGATTAATCGATGTTTTTCTTAAAAAGCACGAGATATCAATAAATAATTAACGCGAACTAAGTTTCTCAAAATCAATGTCCTGAATGCAACCAAGTCCTAAACTTAGAAGTTGATTCAAATTAATTAATCGATGTTTTTCTTAAAAGCACGAGATATCAATAAAGAATTAACACGAACTAAGTTTTTCAAAATCAATGTCCTGGATGCAACCAGGTCCTAAACTTAGAAGTGGATTCAAATTGGTTAATTGATGTTTTTCTTAAAAAACACGAGATATCAATAAAGAATTAACGTGAACTAAGTTTTTCAAAATCAATATCCTGGAAATAACCAGGTCCTAAACTTAGAAGTTGATTCAAATTGATTAATCGATGTTTTTCTTAAAAAGCACGAGATATCAATAAAGAATTAACTCGAACTAAGTTTATCAAAATCAATGTCCTGGATGCAACCAGGTCCTAAACTTAGAAGTTGATTCAAATTGATTAATCGATGTTTTTCTTAAAAAGCACGAGATATCAATAAAGAATTAACGCGAACTAAGTTTCTCAAAATCAATGTCCTGGATATAACGAGGTCCTAAACTTAGAAGTTGATTCAAATTGATTAATCGATGTTTTTCTTAAAAAGCACGAGATATCAATAAAGAATTAACGCGAACTAAGTTTTTCAAAATCAATATCCTGGAAATAACCAGGTCCTAAACTTAGAAGTTGATTCAAATTGATTAATCGATGTTTTTCTTAAAAAGCACGAGATATCAATAAAGAATTAACGCGAACTAAGTTTTTCAAAATCAATATCCTGGAAATAACTAGGTCCTAAACTTAGAAGTTGATTTAAATTGATCAGTCGATGTCTTTCTTAAAAAACACGAGATATCAATAAAGAATTAACGTGAACTACGTTTTTCAAAATCAATATCCTGGAAATAACCAGGTCCTAAACTTAGAAGTTGATTCAAATTAATTAATCGATGTTTTTCTTTAGAAGCACGAGATATCAATAAATAATTAACGCGAACTAAGTTTCTCAAAATCAATGTCCTGAATGCAACCAAGTCCTAAACTTAGAAGTTGATTCAAATTAATTAATCGATGTTTTTCTTAAAAGCACGAGATATCAATAAAGAATTAACACGAACTAAGTTTTTCAAAATCAATGTCCTGGATGCAACCAGGTCCTAAACTTAGAAGTGGATTCAAATTGATTAATTGATGTTTTTCTTAAAAAACACGAGATATCAATAAAGAATTAACGTGAACTAAGTTTTTCAAAATCAATATCCTGGAAATAACCAGGTCCTAAACTTAGAAGTTGATTCAAATTGATTAATCGATGTTTTTCTTAAAAAGCACGAGATATCAATAAAGAATTAACTCGAACTAAGTTTATCAAAATCAATGTCCTGGATGCAACCAGGTCCTAAACTTAGAAGTTGATTCAAATTGATTAATCGATGTTTTTCTTAAAAAGCACGAGATATCAATAAAGAATTAACGCGAACTAAGTTTCTCAAAATCAATGTCCTGGATATAACGAGGTCCTAAACTTAGAAGTTGATTCAAATTGATTAATCGATGTTTTTCTTAAAAAGCACGAGATATCAATAAAGAATTAACGCGAACTAAGTTTTTCAAAATCAATATCCTGGAAATAACCAGGTCCTAAACTTAGAAGTTGATTCAAATTGATTAATCGATGTTTTTCTTAAAAAGCACGAGATATCAATAAAGAATTAACGCGAACTAAGTTTATCAAAATCAATGTCCTGGATGCAACCAGGTCCTAAACTTAGAAGTTGATTCAAATTGATTAATCGATGTTTTTCTTAAAAAGCACGAGATATCAATAAAGAATTAACGCGAACTAAGTTTCTCAAAATCAATGTCCTGGAAATAACTAAGTCCTAAACTTAGAAGTTAATTCAAATTGATCAGTTGATGTCTTTCTTAAAAAGAACGAGATATTAATAAAAAAATTAATGCGAACTAAGTTTTTCAAAATCTATGTCCTGGATGAAACCAGGTCCTAAACTTAGAAGTTGATTCAAATTGATTAATCGATGTTTTTCTTAAAAAGCACGAGATATCAATAAAGAATTAACGCGAACTAAGTTTTTCAAAATCAATATCCTGGAAATAACCAGGTCCTAAACTTAGAAGTTGATTCAAATTGATTAATCGATGTTTTTCTTAAAAAGCACGAGATATCAATAAAGAATTAACGCGAACTAAGTTTTTCAAAATCAAAATCCTGGAAATAACTAGGTCCTAAACTTAGAAGTTGATTTAAATTGATCAGTCGATGTCTTTCTTAAAATACACGAGATATCAATAAAGAATAAACGCGAACTAAGTTTTTTAAAATGAATGTCCTGGATGCAACCAGGTCCTAAACTTAGAAGTTGATTCAAATTGATTAATCGCTGTTTTTCTTAAAAAGCAAGAGATATAAATAAAGAATTAACGTGTACTATGTTTTTAAAAATCAATATCTTGGAAATAACCAGGTCCTAAACTTAGAAGTTGATTCAAATTGATTAATCGATGTTTTTCTTAAAAAGCACGAGATATCAATAAAGAATTAACGCGAACTAAGTTTATCAAAATCAATGACCTGGATGCAACCAGATCCTAAACTTAGAAGTTGATTCAAATTGATTAATCGATGTTTTTCTTAAAAAGCACGAGATATCAATAAAGAATTAACGCGAACTAAGTTTCTCAAAATCAATGTCCTGGATATAACCAGGTCCTAAACTTAGAAGATGATTCAAATTGATTAATCGATGTTTTTCTTAAAAAGCACGAGATATCAATAAAGAATTAACGCGAACTAAGTTTTTCAAAATCAATATCCTGGAAATAACCAGGTCCTAAACTTAGAAGTTGATTCAAATTGATTAATTGATGTTTTTCTTAAAAAGCACGAGATATCAATAAAGAATTAACGCGAACTAAGTTTTTCAAAATCAATATCCTGGAAATAACTAGGTCCTAAACTTAGAAGTTGATTTAAATTGATCAGTCGATGTCTTTCTTAAAAAACACGAGATATCAATAAAGAATTAACGTGAACTAAGTTTTTCAAAATCAATATCCTGGAAATAACCAGGTCATAAACTTAGAAGTTGATTCAAATTGATTAATCGATGTTTTTCTTAAAAAGCACGAGATATCAATAAATAATTAACGCGAACTAAGTTTCTCAAAATCAATGTCCTGAATGCAACCAAGTCCTAAACTTAGAAGTTGATTCAAATTAATTAATCGATGTTTTTCTTAAAAGCACGAGATATCAATAAAGAATTAACACGAACTAAGTTTTTCAAAATCAATGTCCTGGATGCAACCAGGTCCTAAACTTAGAAGTGGATTCAAATTGATTAATTGATGTTTTTCTTAAAAAACACGAGATATCAATAAAGAATTAACGTGAACTAAGTTTTTCAAAATCAATATCCTGGAAATAACCAGGTCCTAAACTTAGAAGTTGATTCAAATTGATTAATCGATGTTTTTCTTAAAAAGCACGAGATATCAATAAAGAATTAACTCGAACTAAGTTTATCAAAATCAATGTCCTGGATGCAACCAGGTCCTAAACTTAGAAGTTGATTCAAATTGATTAATCGATGTTTTTCTTAAAAAGCACGAGATATCAATAAAGAATTAACGCGAACTAAGTTTCTCAAAATCAATGTCCTGGATATAACGAGGTCCTAAACTTAGAAGTTGATTCAAATTGATTAATCGATGTTTTTCTTAAAAAGCACGAGATATCAATAAAGAATTAACGCGAACTAAGTTTTTCAAAATCAATATCCTGGAAATAACCAGGTCCTAAACTTAGAAGTTGATTCAAATTGATTAATCGATGTTTTTCTTAAAAAGCACGAGATATCAATAAAGAATTAACGCGAACTAAGTTTTTCAAAATCAATATCCTGGAAATAACTAGGTCCTAAACTTAGAAGTTGATTTAAATTGATCAGTCGATGTCTTTCTTAAAAAACACGAGATATCAATAAAGAATTAACGTGAACTACGTTTTTCAAAATCAATATCCTGGAAATAACCAGGTCCTAAACTTAGAAGTTGATTCAAATTAATTAATCGATGTTTTTCTTTAGAAGCACGAGATATCAATAAATAATTAACGCGAACTAAGTTTCTCAAAATCAATGTCCTGAATGCAACCAAGTCCTAAACTTAGAAGTTGATTCAAATTAATTAATCGATGTTTTTCTTAAAAGCACGAGATATCAATAAAGAATTAACACGAACTAAGTTTTTCAAAATCAATGTCCTGGATGCAACCAGGTCCTAAACTTAGAAGTGGATTCAAATTGATTAATTGATGTTTTTCTTAAAAAACACGAGATATCAATAAAGAATTAACGTGAACTAAGTTTTTCAAAATCAATATCCTGGAAATAACCAGGTCCTAAACTTAGAAGTTGATTCAAATTGATTAATCGATGTTTTTCTTAAAAAGCACGAGATATCAATAAAGAATTAACGCGAACTAAGTTTACCAAAATCAATGTCCTGGATGCAACCAGGTCCTAAACTTAGAAGTTGATTCAAATTGATTAATCGATGTTTTTCTTAAAAAGCACGAGATATCAATAAAGAATTAACGCGAACTAAGTTTTTCAAAATCAATATCCTGGAAATAACTAGGTCCTAAACTTAGAAGTTGATTTAAATTGATCAGTCGATGTCTTTCTTAAAAAACACGAGATATCAATAAAGAATTAACGTGAACTAAGTTTTTCAAAATCAATATCCTGGAAATAACCAGGTCATAAACTTAGAAGTTGATTCAAATTGATTAATCGATGTTTTTCTTAAAAAGCACGAGATATCAATAAAGAATTAACGCGAACTAAGTTTTTCAAAATCAATATCCTGGAAATAACCAAGTCCTAAACTTAGAAGTTGATTCAAATTGATTAATCGATGTTTTTCTTAAAAAACACGAGATATCAATAAAGAATTAACGCGAACTAAGTTTTTCAAAATCAATATCCTGGAAATAACTAAGTCCTAAACTTAGAAGTTGATTCAAATTGATCAGTTGATGTCTTTCTTAAAAAGAACGAGATATTAATAAAAAAATTAATGCGAACTAAGTTTTTCAAAATCTATGTCCTGGATGAAACCAGGTCCTAAACTTAGAAGTTGATTCAAATTGATTAATCGATGTTTTTCTTAAAAAGCACGAGATATCAATAAAGAATTAACGCGAACTAAGTTTTTCAAAATCAATATCCTGGAAATAACCAGGTCCTAAACTTAGAAGTTGATTCAAATTGATTAATCGATGTTTTTCTTAAAAAGCACGAGATATCAATAAAGAATTAACGCGAACTAAGTTTTTCAAAATCAATATCCTGGAAATAACTAGGTCCTCAACTTAGAAGTTGATTTAAATTGATCAGTCGATGTCTTTCTTAAAAAACACGAGATATCAATAAAGAATTAACGTGAACTAAGTTTTTCAAAATCAATATCCTGTAAATAACCAGGTCCTAAACTTAGAAGTTGATTCAAATTGATTAATCGATGTTTTTCTTAAAAAGCACGAGATATCAATAAAGAATTAACGCGAACTAAGTTTATCAAAATCAATGTCCTGGATGCAACCAGGTCCTAAACTTAGAAGTTGATTCAAATTGATTAATCGATGTTTTTCTTAAAAAGCACGAGATATCAATAAAGAATTAACGCGAACTAAGTTTCTCAAAATCAATGTCCTGGATATAACCAGGTCCTAAACTTAGAAGTTGATTCAAATTGATTAATCGATGTTTTTCTTAAAAAGCACGAGATATCAATAAAGAATTAACGCGAACTAAGTTTTTCAAAATCAATATCCTGGAAATAACCAAGTCCTAAACTTAGAAGTTGATTCAAATTGATTAATCGATGTTTTTCTTAAAAAACACGAGATATCAATAAAGAATTAACGCGAACTAAGTTTTTCAAAATCAATATCCTTGAAATAACTAAGTCCTAAACTTAGAAGTTGATTCAAATTGATCAGTCGATGTCTTTCTTAAAAAGAACGAGATATTAATAAAAAAATTAATGCGAACTAAGTTTTTCAAAATCAATGTCCTGGATGAAACCAGGTCCTAAACTTAGAAGTTGATTCAAATTGATTAATCGATGTTTTTCTTAAAAAGCACGAGATATCAATAAAGAATTAACGCGAACTAAGTTTATCAAAATCAATGTCCTGGATGCAACCAGGTCCTAAACTTAGAAGTTGATTCAAATTGATTAATTGATGTTTTTCTTAAAAAACACGAGATATCAATAAAAAATTAACGTGAACTAAGTTTTTCAAAATCAATATCCTGGAAATAACCAGGTCCTAAACTTAGAAGTTGATTCAAATTGATTAATCGATGTTTTTCTTAAAAAGCACGAGATATCAATAAAGAATTAACGCGAACTAAGTTTATCAAAATCAATGTCCTGGATGCAACCAGGTCCTAAACTTAGAAGTTGATTCAAATTGATTAATCGATGTTTTTCTTAAAAAGCACGAGATATCAATAAAGAATTAACGCGAACTAAGTTTCTCAAAATCAATGTCCTGGATATAACCAGGTCCTAAACTTAGAAGTTGATTCAAATTGATTAATCGATGTTTTTCTTAAAAAGCACGAGATATCAATAAAGAATTAACGCGAACTAAGTTTTTCAAAATCAATATCCTGGAAATAACCAAGTCCTAAACTTAGAAGTTGATTCAAATTGATTAATCGATGTTTTTCTTAAAAAACACGAGATATCAATAAAGAATTAACGCGAACTAAGTTTTTCAAAATCAATATCCTGGAAATAACTAAGTCCTAAACTTAGAAGTTGATTCAAATTGATCAGTCGATGTCTTTCTTAAAAAGAACGAGATATTAATAAAAAAATTAATGCGAACTAAGTTTTTCAAAATCAATGTCCTGGATGAAACCAGGTCCTAAACTTAGAAGTTGATTCAAATTGATTAATCGATGTTATTCTTAAAAAGCACGAGATATCAATAAAGAATTAACGCGAACTAAGTTTTTCAAAATCAATGTCCTGGATGCAACCAGGTCTTAAACTTAGATGTTGATTCAAATTGATTAATTGATGTTTTTCTTAAAAAGCAAGAGATATAAATAAAGAATTAACGTGTACTAAGTTTTTAAAAATCAATATCTTGGAAATAACCAGGTCCTAAACTTAGAAGTTGATTCAAATTGATTAATCGATGTTTTTCTTAAAAAGCACGAGATATCAATAAAGAATTAACGCGAACTAAGTTTATCAAAATCAATGTCCTGGATGCAACCAGATCCTAAACTTAGAAGTTGATTCAAATTGATTAATCGATGTTTTTCTTAAAAAGCACGAGATATCAATAAAGAATTAACGCGAACTAAGTTTCTCAAAATCAATGTCCTGGATATAACCAGGTCCTAAACTCAGAAGTTGATTCAAATTGATTAATCGATGTTTTTCTTAAAAAGCACGAGATATCAATAAATAATTAACGCGAACTAAGTTTCTCAAAATCAATGTCCTGAATGCAACCAAGTCCTAAACTTAGAAGTTGATTCAAATTAATTAATCGATGTTTTTCTTAAAAGCACGAGATATCAATAAAGAATTAACACGAACTAAGTTTTTCAAAATCAATGTCCTGGATGCAACCAGGTCCTAAACTTAGAAGTGGATTCAAATTGATTAATTGATGTTTTTCTTAAAAAACACGAGATATCAATAAAGAATTAACGTGAACTAAGTTTTTCAAAGTCAATATCCTTGAAATAACCAGGTCCTAAACTTAGAAGTTGATTCAAATTGATTAATCGATGTTATTCTTAAAAAGCACGAGATTTCAATAAAGAATTAACGCGAACTAAGTTTTTCAAAATCAATGTCCTGGATGCAACCAGGTCTTAAACTTAGATGTTGATTCAAATTGATTAATTGATGTTTTTCTTAAAAAGCAAGAGATATAAATAAAGAATTAACGTGTACTAAGTTTTTAAAAATCAATATCTTGGAAATAACCAGGTCCTAAACTTAGAAGTTGATTCAGATTGATTAATCGATGTTTTTCTTAAAAAGCACGAGATATCAATAAAGAATTAACGCGAACTAAGTTTATCAAAATCAATGTCCTGGATGCAACCAGATCCTAAACTTAGAAGTTGATTCAAATTGATTAATCGTTGTTTTTCTTAAAAAGCACGAGATATCAGTAAAGAATTAACGCGAACTAAGTTTCTCAAAATCAATGTCCTGGATATAACCAGGTCCTAAACTTAGAAGTTGATTCAAATTGATTAATCGATGTTTTTCTTAAAAAGCACGAGATATCAATAAAGAATTAACGCGAACTAAGTTTTTCAAAATCAATATCCTGGAAATAACCAGGTCCTAAACTTAGAAGTTGATTCAAATTGATTAATCGATGTTTTTCTTAAAAAGCACGAGATATCAATAAGGAATTAACGCGAACTAAGTTTTTCAAAATCAATATCCTGGAAATAACTAGGTCCTAAACTTAGAAGTTGATTTAAATTGATCAGTCGATGTCTTTCTTAAAAAACACGAGATATCAATAAAGAATTAACGTGAACAAAGTTTTTCAAAATCAATATCCTGGAAATAACCAGGTCCTAAACTTAGAAGTTGATTCAAATTGATTAATCGATGTTTTTCTTAAAAAGCACGAGATATCAATAAAGAATTAACGCGAACTAAGTTTATCAAAATCAATGTCCTGGATGCAACCAGGTCCTAAACTTAGAAGTTGATTCAAATTGATTAATCGATGTTTTTCTTAAAAAGCACGAGATATCAATAAAGAATTAACGCGAACTAAGTTTCTCAAAATCAATGTCCTGGATATAACCAGGTCCTAAACTTAGAAGTTGATTCAAATTGATTAATCGATGTTTTTCTTAAAAAGCACGAGATATCAATAAAGAATTAACGCGAACTAAGTTTTTCAAAATCAATATCCTGGAAATAACCAAGTCCTAAACTTAGAAGTTGATTCAAATTGATTAATCGATGTTTTTCTTAAAAAACACGAGATATCAATAAAGAATTAACGCGAACTAAGTTTTTCAAAATCAATATCCTGGAAATAACTAAGTCCTAAACTTAGAAGTTGATTCAAATTGATCAGTCGATGTCTTTCTTAAAAAGAACGAGATATTAATAAAAAAATTAATGCGAACTAAGTTTTTCAAAATCAATGTCCTGGATGAAACCAGGTCCTAAACTTAGAAGTTGATTCAAATTGATTAATCGATGTTATTCTTAAAAAGCACGAGATATCAATAAAGAATTAACGCGAACTAAGTTTTTCAAAATCAATGTCCTGGATGCAACCAGGTCTTAAACTTAGATGTTGATTCAAATTGATTAATTGATGTTTTTCTTAAAAAGGAAGAGATATAAATAAAGAATTAACGTGTACTAAGTTTTTAAAAATCAATATCTTGGAAATAACCAGGTCCTAAACTTAGAAGTTGATTCAAATTGATTAATCGATGTTTTTCTTAAAAAGCACGAGATATCAATAAAGAATTAACGCGAACTAAGTTTATCAAAATCAATGTCCTGGATGCAACCAGATCCTAAACTTAGAAGTTGATTCAAATTGATTAATCGATGTTTTTCTTAAAAAGCACGAGATATCAATAAAGAATTAACGCGAACTAAGTTTCTCAAAATCAATGTCCTGGATATAACCAGGTCCTAAACTCAGAAGTTGATTCAAATTGATTAATCGATGTTTTTCTTAAAAAGCACGAGATATCAATAAATAATTAACGCGAACTAAGTTTCTCAAAATCAATGTCCTGAATGCAACCAAGTCCTAAACTTAGAAGTTGATTCAAATTAATTAATCGATGTTTTTCTTAAAAGCACGAGATATCAATAAAGAATTAACACGAACTAAGTTTTTCAAAATCAATGTCCTGGATGCAACCAGGTCCTAAACTTAGAAGTGGATTCAAATTGATTAATTGATGTTTTTCTTAAAAAACACGAGATATCAATAAAGAATTAACGTGAACTAAGTTTTT
This sequence comes from Humulus lupulus, assembly GCF_963169125.1. Classification (NCBI taxonomy): domain Eukaryota; kingdom Viridiplantae; phylum Streptophyta; class Magnoliopsida; order Rosales; family Cannabaceae; genus Humulus; species Humulus lupulus. The sequence goes on from NC_084793.1 coordinate 96,393,618, forward strand.
CAAAGTCAATATCCTTGAAATAACCAGGTCCTAAACTTAGAAGTTGATTCAAATTGATTAATCGATGTTATTCTTAAAAAGCACGAGATTTCAATAAAGAATTAACGCGAACTAAGTTTTTCAAAATCAATGTCCTGGATGCAACCAGGTCTTAAACTTAGATGTTGATTCAAATTGATTAATTGATGTTTTTCTTAAAAAGCAAGAGATATAAATAAAGAATTAACGTGTACTAAGTTTTTAAAAATCAATATCTTGGAAATAACCAGGTCCTAAACTTAGAAGTTGATTCAGATTGATTAATCGATGTTTTTCTTAAAAAGCACGAGATATCAATAAAGAATTAACGCGAACTAAGTTTATCAAAATCAATGTCCTGGATGCAACCAGATCCTAAACTTAGAAGTTGATTCAAATTGATTAATCGTTGTTTTTCTTAAAAAGCACGAGATATCAGTAAAGAATTAACGCGAACTAAGTTTCTCAAAATCAATGTCCTGGATATAACCAGGTCCTAAACTTAGAAGTTGATTCAAATTGATTAATCGATGTTTTTCTTAAAAAGCACGAGATATCAATAAAGAATTAACGCGAACTAAGTTTTTCAAAATCAATATCCTGGAAATAACCAGGTCCTAAACTTAGAAGTTGATTCAAATTGATTAATCGATGTTTTTCTTAAAAAGCACGAGATATCAATAAGGAATTAACGCGAACTAAGTTTTTCAAAATCAATATCCTGGAAATAACTAGGTCCTAAACTTAGAAGTTGATTTAAATTGATCAGTCGATGTCTTTCTTAAAAAACACGAGATATCAATAAAGAATTAACGTGAACAAAGTTTTTCAAAATCAATATCCTGGAAATAACCAGGTCCTAAACTTAGAAGTTGATTCAAATTGATTAATCGATGTTTTTCTTAAAAAGCACGAGATATCAATAAAGAATTAACGCGAACTAAGTTTATCAAAATCAATGTCCTGGATGCAACCAGGTCCTAAACTTAGAAGTTGATTCAAATTGATTAATCGATGTTTTTCTTAAAAAGCACGAGATATCAATAAAGAATTAACGCGAACTAAGTTTCTCAAAATCAATGTCCTGGATATAACCAGGTCCTAAACTTAGAAGTTGATTCAAATTGATTAATCGATGTTTTTCTTAAAAAGCACGAGATATCAATAAAGAATTAACGCGAACTAAGTTTTTCAAAATCAATATCCTGGAAATAACCAAGTCCTAAACTTAGAAGTTGATTCAAATTGATTAATCGATGTTTTTCTTAAAAAACACGAGATATCAATAAAGAATTAACGCGAACTAAGTTTTTCAAAATCAATATCCTGGAAATAACTAAGTCCTAAACTTAGAAGTTGATTCAAATTGATCAGTCGATGTCTTTCTTAAAAAGAACGAGATATTAATAAAAAAATTAATGCGAACTAAGTTTTTCAAAATCAATGTCCTGGATGAAACCAGGTCCTAAACTTAGAAGTTGATTCAAATTGATTAATCGATGTTATTCTTAAAAAGCACGAGATATCAATAAAGAATTAACGCGAACTAAGTTTTTCAAAATCAATGTCCTGGATGCAACCAGGTCTTAAACTTAGATGTTGATTCAAATTGATTAATTGATGTTTTTCTTAAAAAGCAAGAGATATAAATAAAGAATTAACGTGTACTAATTTTTTAAAAATCAATATCTTGGAAATAACCAGGTCCTAAACTTAGAAGTTGATTCAAATTGATTAATCGATGTTTTTCTTAAAAAGCACGAGATATCAATAAAGAATTAACGCGAACTAAGTTTATCAAAATCAATGTCCTGGATGCAACCAGATCCTAAACTTAGAAGTTGATTCAAATTGATTAATCGATGTTTTTCTTAAAAAGCACGAGATATCAATAAAGAATTAACGCGAACTAAGTTTCTCAAAATCAATGTCCTGGATATAACCAGGTCCTAAACTCAGAAGTTGATTCAAATTGATTAATCGATGTTTTTCTTAAAAAGCACGAGATATCAATAAATAATTAACGCGAACTAAGTTTCTCAAAATCAATGTCCTGAATGCAACCAAGTCCTAAACTTAGAAGTTGATTCAAATTAATTAATCGATGTTTTTCTTAAAAGCACGAGATATCAATAAAGAATTAACACGAACTAAGTTTTTCAAAATCAATGTCCTGGATGCAACCAGGTCCTAAACTTAGAAGTGGATTCAAATTGATTAATTGATGTTTTTCTTAAAAAACACGAGATATCAATAAAGAATTAACGTGAACTAAGTTTTTCAAAGTCAATATCCTTGAAATAACCAGGTCCTAAACTTAGAAGTTGATTCAAATTGATTAATCGATGTTATTCTTAAAAAGCACGAGATTTCAATAAAGAATTAACGCGAACTAAGTTTTTCAAAATCAATGTCCTGGATGCAACCAGGTCTTAAACTTAGATGTTGATTCAAATTGATTAATTGATGTTTTTCTTAAAAAGCAAGAGATATAAATAAAGAATTAACGTGTACTAAGTTTTTAAAAATCAATATCTTGGAAATAACCAGGTCCTAAACTTAGAAGTTGATTCAGATTGATTAATCGATGTTTTTCTTAAAAAGCACGAGATATCAATAAAGAATTAACGCGAACTAAGTTTATCAAAATCAATGTCCTGGATGCAACCAGATCCTAAACTTAGAAGTTGATTCAAATTGATTAATCGTTGTTTTTCTTAAAAAGCACGAGATATCAGTAAAGAATTAACGCGAACTAAGTTTCTCAAAATCAATGTCCTGGATATAACCAGGTCCTAAACTTAGAAGTTGATTCAAATTGATTAATCGATGTTTTTCTTAAAAAGCACGAGATATCAATAAAGAATTAACGCGAACTAAGTTTTTCAAAATCAATATCCTGGAAATAACCAGGTCCTAAACTTAGAAGTTGATTCAAATTGATTAATCGATGTTTTTCTTAAAAAGCACGAGATATCAATAAGGAATTAACGCGAACTAAGTTTTTCAAAATCAATATCCTGGAAATAACTAGGTCCTAAACTTAGAAGTTGATTTAAATTGATCAGTCGATGTCTTTCTTAAAAAACACGAGATATCAATAAAGAATTAACGTGAACAAAGTTTTTCAAAATCAATATCCTGGAAATAACCAGGTCCTAAACTTAGAAGTTGATTCAAATTGATTAATCGATGTTTTTCTTAAAAAGCACGAGATATCAATAAAGAATTAACGCGAACTAAGTTTATCAAAATCAATGTCCTGGATGCAACCAGGTCCTAAACTTAGAAGTTGATTCAAATTGATTAATCGATGTTTTTCTTAAAAAGCACGAGATATCAATAAAGAATTAACGCGAACTAAGTTTCTCAAAATCAATGTCCTGGATATAACCAGGTCCTAAACTTAGAAGTTGATTTAAATTGATCAGTCGATGTCTTTCTTAGAAAGCACGAGATATTAATAAAAAAATTAATGCGAACTAAGTTTTGAAAATCAATGTCCTGGATGAAACCAGGTCCTAAACTTAGAAGTTGAGTCAAATTGATTAATCGATGTTTTTCTTAAAAAACACGAGATATCAATAAAGAATTAACGCGAACTAAGCTTTTCAAAATCAATATCCTGGAAATAACTAAGTCCTAAACTTAGAAGTTGATTCAAATTGATCTGTCGATGTCTTTCTTAAAAAGAACGAGATATTAATAAAAAAATTAATGCGAACGAAGTTTTTCAAAATCAATGTCCTGGATGAAACCAGGTCCTAAACATAGAAGTTGATTCAAATTGATTAATCGATGTTATTCTTAAAAAGCACGAGATATCAATAAAGAATTAACGCGAACTAAGTTTTTCAAAATCAATGTCCTGGATGCAACCAGGTCTTAAACTTAGATGTTGATTCAAATTGATTAATTGATGTTTTTCTTAAAAAGCAAGAGATATAAATAAAGAATTAACGTGTACTAAGTTTTTAAAAATCAATATCTTGGAAATAACCAGGTCCTAAACTTAGAAGTTGATTCAAATTGATTAATCGATGTTTTTCTTAAAAAGCACGAGATATCAATAAAGAATTAACGCGAACTAAGTTTATCAAAATCAATATCCTGGAAATAACTAGGTCCTAAACTTAGAAGTTGATTTAAATTGATCAGTCGATGTCTTTCTTAAAAAACACGAGATATCAATAAAGAATTAACGTGAACTAAGTTTTTCAAAATCAATATCCTGGAAATAACCAGGTCCTAAACTTAGAAGTTGATTCAAATTGATTAATCGATGTTTTTCTTAAAAAGCACGAGATATCAATAAGGAATTAACGCGAACTAAGTTTTTCAAAATCAATATCCTGGAAATAACTAGGTCCTAAACTTAGAAGTTGATTTAAATTGATCAGTCGATGTCTTTCTTAAAAAACACGAGATATCAATAAAGAATTAACGTGAACTAAGTTTTTCAAAATCAATATCCTGGAAATAACCAGGTCCTAAACTTAGAAGTTGATTCAAATAGATTAATCGATGTTTTTCTTAAAAAGCACGAGATATCAATAAGGAATTAACGCGAACTAAGTTTTTCAAAATCAATATCCTGGAAATAACTAGTTCCTAAACTTAGAAGTTGATTTAAATTGATCAGTCGATGTCTTTCTTAAAAAACACGAGATATCAATAAAGAATTAACGTGAACTAAGTTTTTCAAAATCAATATCCTGGAAATAACCAGGTCCTAAACTTATAAGTTGATTCAAATTGATTAATCGATGTTTTTCTTAAAAAGCACGAGATATCAATAAAGAATTAACGCGAACTAAGTTTCTCAAAATCAATGTCCTGGATATAACCAGGTCCTAAACTTAGAAGTTGATTCAAATTGATTAATCGATGTTTTTCTTAAAAAGCACGAGATATCAATAAAGAATTAACGCGAACTAAGTTTTTCAAAATCAATATCCTGGAAATAACCAAGTCCTAAACTTAGAAGTTGATTCAAATTGATTAATCGATGTTTTTCTTAAAAAACACGAGATATCAATAAAGAATTAACGCGAACTAAGTTTTTCAAAATCAATATCCTGGAAATAACTAAGTCCTAAACTTAGAAGTTGATTCAAATTGATCAGTCGATGTCTTTCTTAAAAAGAACGAGATATTAATAAAAAAATTAATGCGAACTAAGTTTTTCAAAATCAATGTCCTGGATGAAACCAGGTCCTAAACTTAGAAGTTGATTCAAATTGATTAATCGATGTTATTCTTAAAAAGCACGAGATATCAATAAAGAATTAACGCGAACTAAGTTTTTCAAAATCAATGTCCTGGATGCAACCAGGTCTTAAACTTAGATGTTGATTCAAATTGATTAATTGATGTTTTTCTTAAAAAGCAAGAGATATAAATAAAGAATTAACGTGTACTAAGTTTTTAAAAATCAATATCTTGGAAATAACCAGGTCCTAAACTTAGAAGTTGATTCAAATTGATTAATCGATGTTTTTCTTAAAAAGCACGAGATATCAATAAAGAATTAACGCGAACTAAGTTTATCAAAATCAATGTCCTGGATGCAACCAGATCCTAAACTTAGAAGTTGATTCAAATTGATTAATCGATGTTTTTCTTAAAAAGCACGAGATATCAATAAAGAATTAACGCGAACTAAGTTTCTCAAAATCAATGTCCTGGATATAACCAGGTCCTAAACTCAGAAGTTGATTCAAATTGATTAATCGATGTTTTTCTTAAAAAGCACGAGATATCAATAAAGAATTAACGCGAACTAAGTTTTTCAAAATCAATATCCTGGAAATAACCAGGTCCTAAACTTAGAAGTTGATTCAAATTGATTAATCGATGTTTTTCTTAAAAAGCACGAGATATCAATAAAGAATTAACGCGAACTAAGTTTTTCAAAATCAATATCCTGGAAATAACTAGGTCCTAAACTTAGAAGTTGATTTAAATTGATCAGTCGATGTCTTTCTTAAAAAACACGAGATATCAATAAAGAATTAACGTGAACTAAGTTTTTCAAAATCAATATCCTGGAAATAACCAGGTCCTAAACTTAGAAGTTGATTCAAATTGATTAATCGATGTTTTTCTTAAAAAGCACGAGATATCAATAAATAATTAACGCGAACTAAGTTTCTCAAAATCAATGTCCTGAATGCAACCAAGTCCTAAACTTAGAAGTTGATTCAAATTAATTAATCGATGTTTTTCTTAAAAGCACGAGATATCAATAAAGAATTAACACGAACTAAGTTTTTCAAAATCAATGTCCTGGATGCAACCAGGTCCTAAACTTAGAAGTGGATTCAAATTGATTAATTGATGTTTTTCTTAAAAAACACGAGATATCAATAAAGAATTAACGTGAACTAAGTTTTTCAAAGTCAATATCCTGGAAATAACCAGGTCCTAAACTTAGAAGTTGATTCAAATTGATTAATCGATGTTATTCTTAAAAAGCACGAGATTTCAATAAAGAATTAACGCGAACTAAGTTTTTCAAAATCAATGTCCTGGATGCAACCAGGTCTTAAACTTAGATGTTGATTCAAATTGATTAATTGATGTTTTTCTTAAAAAGCAAGAGATATAAATAAAGAATTAACGTGTACTAAGTTTTTAAAAATCAATATCTTGGAAATAACCAGGTCCTAAACTTAGAAGTTGATTCAGATTGATTAATCGATGTTTTTCTTAAAAAGCACGAGATATCAATAAAGAATTAACGCGAACTAAGTTTATCAAAATCAATGTCCTGGATGCAACCAGATCCTAAACTTAGAAGTTGATTCAAATTGATTAATCGTTGTTTTTCTTAAAAAGCACGAGATATCAGTAAAGAATTAACGCGAACTAAGTTTCTCAAAATCAATGTCCTGGATATAACCAGGTCCTAAACTTAGAAGTTGATTCAAATTGATTAATCGATGTTTTTCTTAAAAAGCACGAGATATCAATAAAGAATTAACGCGAACTAAGTTTTTCAAAATCAATATCCTGGAAATAACCAGGTCCTAAACTTAGAAGTTGATTCAAATTGATTAATCGATGTTTTTCTTAAAAAGCACGAGATATCAATAAGGAATTAACGCGAACTAAGTTTTTCAAAATCAATATCCTGGAAATAACTAGGTCCTAAACTTAGAAGTTGATTTAAATTGATCAGTCGATGTCTTTCTTAAAAAACACGAGATATCAATAAAGAATTAACGTGAACTAAGTTTTTCAAAATCAATATCCTTGAAATAACCAGGTCCTAAACTTAGAAGTTGATTCAAATTGATTAATCGATGTTTTTCTTAAAAAGCACGAGATATCAATAAAGAATTAACGCGAACTAAGTTTTTCAAAATCAATATCCTGGAAATAACCAGGTCCTAAACTTAGAAGTTGATTCAAATTGATTAATCGATGTTTTTCTTAAAAAGCACGAGATATCAATAAAGAATTAACGCGAACTAAGTTTTTCAAAATCAATATCCTGGAAATAACTAGGTCCTAAACTTAGAAGTTGATTTAAATTGATCAGTCGATGTCTTTCTTAAAAAACACGAGATATCAATAAAGAATTAACGTGAACTAAGTTTTTCAAAATCAATATCCTGGAAATAACCAGGTCCTAAACTTAGAAGTTGATTCAAATTGATTAATCGATGTTTTTCTTAAAAAGCACGAGATATCAATAAATAATTAACGCGAACTAAGTTTCTCAAAATCAATGTCCTGAATGCAACCAAGTCCTAAACTTAGAAGTTGATTCAAATTAATTAATCGATGTTTTTCTTAAAAGCACGAGATATCAATAAAGAATTAACGCGAACTAAGTTTTTCAAAATCAATATCCTGGAATTAACCAGGTCCTATACTTAGAAGTTAATTCAAATTGATTAATCGATGTTTTTCTTAAAAAGCACGAGATATCAATAAAGAATTAACGCGAACTAAGTTTTTCAAAATCAATATCCTGGAAATAACCAGGTCCTAAACTTAGAAGTTGATTCAAATTGATTAATCGATGTTTTTCTTAAAAAGCACGAGATATCAATAAGGAATTAACGCGAACTAAGTTTTTCAAAATCAATATCCTGGAAATAACTAGGTCCTAAACTTAGAAGTTGATTTAAATTTATCAGTCGATGTCTTTCTTAAAAAACACGAGATATCAATAAAGAATTAACGTGAACTAAGTTTTTCAAAATCAATATCCTTGAAATAACCAGGTCCTAAACTTAGAAGTTGATTCAAATTGATTAATCGATGTTTTTCTTAAAAAGCACGAGATATCAATAAATAATTAACGCGAACTAAGTTTCTCAAAATCAATGTCCTGAATGCAACCAAGTCCTAAACTTAGAAGTTGATTCAAATTAATTAATCGATGTTTTTCTTAAAAGCACGAGATATCAATAAAGAATTAACACGAACTAAGTTTTTCAAAATCAATGTCCTGGATGCAACCAGGTCCTAAACTTAGAAGTGGATTCAAATTGATTAATTGATGTTTTTCTTAAAAAACACGAGATATCAATAAAGAATTAACGTGAACAAAGTTTTTCAAAATCAATATCCTGGAAATAACCAGGTCATAAACTTAGAAGTTGATTCAAATTGATTAATCGATGTTTTTCTTAAAAAGCACGAGATATCAATAAAGAATTAACGCGAACTAAGTTTATCAAAATCAATGTCCTGGATGCAACCAGGTCCTAAACTTAGAAGTTGATTCAAATTGATTAATCGATGTTTTTCTTAAAAAGCACGAGATATCAATAAAGAATTAACGCGAACTAAGTTTCTCAAAATCAATGTCCTGGATATAACCAGGTCCTAAACTTAGAAGTTGATTTAAATTGATCAGTCGATGTCTTTCTTAGAAAGCACGAGATATTAATAAAAAAATTAATGCGAACTAAGTTTTGAAAATCAATGTCCTGGATGAAACCAGGTCCTAAACTTAGAAGTTGAGTCAAATTGATTAATCGATGTTTTTCTTAAAAAACACGAGATATCAATAAAGAATTAACGCGAACTAAGCTTTTCAAAATCAATATCCTGGAAATAACTAAGTCCTAAACTTAGAAGTTGATTCAAATTGATCTGTCGATGTCTTTCTTAAAAAGAACGAGATATTAATAAAAAAATTAATGCGAACGAAGTTTTTCAAAATCAATGTCCTGGATGAAACCAGGTCCTAAACATAGAAGTTGATTCAAATTGATTAATCGATGTTATTCTTAAAAAGCACGAGATATCAATAAAGAATTAACGCGAACTAAGTTTTTCAAAATCAATGTCCTGGATGCAACCAGGACTTAAACTTAGATGTTGATTCAAATTGATTAATTGATGTTTTTCTTAAAAAGCAAGAGATATAAATAAAGAATTAACGTGTACTAAGTTTTTAAAAATCAATATCTTGGAAATAACCAGGTCCTAAACTTAGAAGTTAATTCAAATTGAATAATCGATGTTTTTCTTAAAAAGCACGAGATATCAATAAAGAATTAACGCGAACTAAGTTTATCAAAATCAATATCCTGGAAATAACTAGGTCCTAAACTTAGAAGTTGATTTAAATTGATCAGTCGATGTCTTTCTTAAAAAACACGAGATATCAATAAAGAATTAACGTGAACTAAGTTTTTCAAAATCAATATCCTGGAAATAACCAGGTCCTAAACTTAGAAGTTGATTCAAATTGATTAATCGATGTTTTTCTTAAAAAGCACGAGATATCAATAAGGAATTAACGCGAACTAAGTTTTTCAAAATCAATATCCTGGAAATAACTAGTTCCTAAACTTAGAAGTTGATTTAAATTGATCAGTCGATGTCTTTCTTAAAAAACACGAGATATCAATAAAGAATTAACGTGAACTAAGTTTTTCAAAATCAATATCCTGGAAATAACCAGGTCCTAAACTTATAAGTTGATTCAAATTGATTAATCGATGTTTTTCTTAAAAAGCACGAGATATCAATAAAGAATTAACGCGAACTAAGTTTCTCAAAATCAATGTCCTGGATATAACCAGGTCCTAAACTTAGAAGTTGATTCAAATTGATTAATCGATGTTTTTCTTAAAAAGCACGAGATATCAATAAAGAATTAACGCGAACTAAGTTTTTCAAAATCAATATCCTGGAAATAACCAAGTCCTAAACTTAGAAGTTGATTCAAATTGATTAATCGATGTTTTTCTTAAAAAACACGAGATATCAATAAAGAATTAACGCGAACTAAGTTTTTCAAAATCAATATCCTGGAAATAACTAAGTCCTAAACTTAGAAGTTGATTCAAATTGATCAGTCGATGTCTTTCTTAAAAAGAACGAGATATTAATAAAAAAATTAATGCGAACTAAGTTTTTCAAAATCAATGTCCTGGATGAAACCAGGTCCTAAACTTAGAAGTTGATTCAAATTGATTAATCGATGTTATTCTTAAAAAGCACGAGATATCAATAAAGAATTAACGCGAACTAAGTTTTTCAAAATCAATGTCCTGGATGCAACCAGGTCTTAAACTTAGATGTTGATTCAAATTGATTAATTGATGTTTTTCTTAAAAAGCAAGAGATATAAATAAAGAATTAACGTGTACTAAGTTTTTAAAAATCAATATCTTGGAAATAACCAGGTCCTAAACTTAGAAGTTGATTCAAATTGATTAATCGATGTTTTTCTTAAAAAGCACGAGATATCAATAAAGAATTAACGCGAACTAAGTTTATCAAAATCAATGTCCTGGATGCAACCAGATCCTAAACTTAGAAGTTGATTCAAATTGATTAATCGATGTTTTTCTTAAAAAGCACGAGATATCAATAAAGAATTAACGCGAACTAAGTTTCTCAAAATCAATGTCCTGGATATAACCAGGTCCTAAACTCAGAAGTTGATTCAAATTGATTAATCGATGTTTTTCTTAAAAAGCACGAGATATCAATAAAGAATTAACGCGAACTAAGTTTTTCAAAATCAATATCCTGGAAATAACCAGGTCCTAAACTTAGAAGTTGATTCAAATTGATTAATCGATGTTTTTCTTAAAAAGCACGAGATATCAATAAAGAATTAACGCGAACTAAGTTTTTCAAAATCAATATCCTGGAAATAACTAGGTCCTAAACTTAGAAGTTGATTTAAATTGATCAGTCGATGTCTTTCTTAAAAAACACGAGATATCAATAAAGAATTAACGTGAACTAAGTTTTTCAAAATCAATATCCTGGAAATAACCAGGTCCTAAACTTAGAAGTTGATTCAAATTGATTAATCGATGTTTTTCTTAAAAAGCACGAGATATCAATAAATAATTAACGCGAACTAAGTTTCTCAAAATCAATGTCCTGAATGCAACCAAGTCCTAAACTTAGAAGTTGATTCAAATTAATTAATCGATGTTTTTCTTAAAAGCACGAGATATCAATAAAGAATTAACACGAACTAAGTTTTTCAAAATCAATGTCCTGGATGCAACCAGGTCCTAAACTTAGAAGTGGATTCAAATTGATTAATTGATGTTTTTCTTAAAAAACACGAGATATCAATAAAGAATTAACGTGAACTAAGTTTTTCAAAGTCAATATCCTGGAAATAACCAGGTCCTAAACTTAGAAGTTGATTCAAATTGATTAATCGATGTTATTCTTAAAAAGCACGAGATTTCAATAAAGAATTAGCGCGAACTAAGTTTTTCAAAATCAATGTCCTGGATGCAACCAGGTCTTAAACTTAGATGTTGATTCAAATTGATTAATTGATGTTTTTCTTAAAAAGCAAGAGATATAAATAAAGAATTAACGTGTACTAAGTTTTTAAAAATCAATATCTTGGAAATAACCAGGTCCTAAACTTAGAAGTTGATTCAGATTGATTAATCGATGTTTTTCTTAAAAAGCACGAGATATCAATAAAGAATTAACGCGAACTAAGTTTATCAAAATCAATGTCCTGGATGCAACCAGATCCTAAACTTAGAAGTTGATTCAAATTGATTAATCGTTGTTTTTCTTAAAAAGCACGAGATATCAGTAAAGAATTAACGCGAACTAAGTTTCTCAAAATCAATGTCCTGGATATAACCAGGTCCTGAACTTAGAAGTTGATTCAAATTGATTAATCGATGTTTTTCTTAAAAAGCACGAGATATCAATAAAGAATTAACGCAAACTAAGTTTTTCAAAATCAATATCCTGGAAATAACCAGGTCCTAAACTTAGAAGTTGATTCAAATTGATTAATCGATGTTTTTCTTAAAAAGCACGAGATATCAATAAGGAATTAACGCGAACTAAGTTTTTCAAAATCAATATCCTGGAAATAACTAGGTCCTAAACTTAGAAGTTGATTTAAATTGATCAGTCGATGTCTTTCTTAAAAAACACGAGATATCAATAAAGAATTAACGTGAACTAAGTTTTTCAAAATCAATATCCTTGAAATAACCAGGTCCTAAACTTAGAAGTTGATTCAAATTGATTAATCGATGTTTTTCTTAAAAAGCACGAGATATCAATAAAGAATTAACGCGAACTAAGTTTTTCAAAATCAATATCCTGGAAATAACCAGGTCCTAAACTTAGAAGTTGATTCAAATTGATTAATCGATGTTTTTCTTAAAAAGCACGAGATATCAATAAAGAATTAACGCGAACTAAGTTTTTCAAAATCAATATCCTGGAAATAACTAGGTCCTAAACTTAGAAGTTGATTTAAATTGATCAGTCGATGTCTTTCTTAAAAAACACGAGATATCAATAAAGAATTAACGTGAACTAAGTTTTTCAAAATCAATATCCTGGAAATAACCAGGTCCTAAACTTATAAGTTGATTCAAATTGATTAATCGATGTTTTTCTTAAAAAGCACGAGATATCAATAAAGAATTAACGCGAACTAAGTTTCTCAAAATCAATGTCCTGGATATAACCAGGTCCTAAACTTAGAAGTTGATTCAAATTGATTAATCGATGTTTTTCTTAAAAAGCACGAGATATCAATAAAGAATTAACGCGAACTAAGTTTTTCAAAATCAATATCCTGGAAATAACCAAGTCCTAAACTTAGAAGTTGATTCAAATTGATTAATCGATGTTTTTCTTAAAAAACACGAGATATCAATAAAGAATTAACGCGAACTAAGTTTTTCAAAATCAATATCCTGGAAATAACTAAGTCCTAAACTTAGAAGTTGATTCAAATTGATCAGTCGATGTCTTTCTTAAAAAGAACGAGATATTAATAAAAAAATTAATGCGAACTAAGTTTTTCAAAATCAATGTCCTGGATGAAACCAGGTCCTAAACTTAGAAGTTGATTCAAATTGATTAATCGATGTTATTCTTAAAAAGCACGAGATATCAATAAAGAATTAACGCGAACTAAGTTTTTCAAAATCAATGTCCTGGATGCAACCAGGTCTTAAACTTAGATGTTGATTCAAATTGATTAATTGATGTTTTTCTTAAAAAGCAAGAGATATAAATAAAGAATTAACGTGTACTAAGTTTTTAAAAATCAATATCTTGGAAATAACCAGGTCCTAAACTTAGAAGTTGATTCAAATTGATTAATCGATGTTTTTCTTAAAAAGCACGAGATATCAATAAAGAATTAACGCGAACTAAGTTTATCAAAATCAATGTCCTGGATGCAACCAGATCCTAAACTTAGAAGTTGATTCAAATTGATTAATCGATGTTTTTCTTAAAAAGCACGAGATATCAATAAAGAATTAACGCGAACTAAGTTTCTCAAAATCAATGTCCTGGATATAACCAGGTCCTAAACTCAGAAGTTGATTCAAATTGATTAATCGATGTTTTTCTTAAAAAGCACGAGATATCAATAAAGAATTAACGCGAACTAAGTTTTTCAAAATCAATATCCTGGAAATAACCAGGTCCTAAACTTAGAAGTTGATTCAAATTGATTAATCGATGTTTTTCTTAAAAAGCACGAGATATCAATAAAGAATTAACGCGAACTAAGTTTTTCAAAATCAATATCCTGGAAATAACTAGGTCCTAAACTTAGAAGTTGATTTAAATTGATCAGTCGATGTCTTTCTTAAAAAACACGAGATATCAATAAAGAATTAACGTGAACTAAGTTTTTCAAAATCAATATCCTGGAAATAACCAGGTCCTAAACTTAGAAGTTGATTCAAATTGATTAATCGATGTTTTTCTTAAAAAGCACGAGATATCAATAAATAATTAACGCGAACTAAGTTTCTCAAAATCAATGTCCTGAATGCAACCAAGTCCTAAACTTAGAAGTTGATTCAAATTAATTAATCGATGTTTTTCTTAAAAGCACGAGATATCAATAAAGAATTAACACGAACTAAGTTTTTCAAAATCAATGTCCTGGATGCAACCAGGTCCTAAACTTAGAAGTGGATTCAAATTGATTAATTGATGTTTTTCTTAAAAAACACGAGATATCAATAAAGAATTAACGTGAACTAAGTTTTTCAAAGTCAATATCCTGGAAATAACCAGGTCCTAAACTTAGAAGTTGATTCAAATTGATTAATCGATGTTATTCTTAAAAAGCACGAGATTTCAATAAAGAATTAGCGCGAACTAAGTTTTTCAAAATCAATGTCCTGGATGCAACCAGGTCTTAAACTTAGATGTTGATTCAAATTGATTAATTGATGTTTTTCTTAAAAAGCAAGAGATATAAATAAAGAATTAACGTGTACTAAGTTTTTAAAAATCAATATCTTGGAAATAACCAGGTCCTAAACTTAGAAGTTGATTCAGATTGATTAATCGATGTTTTTCTTAAAAAGCACGAGATATCAATAAAGAATTAACGCGAACTAAGTTTATCAAAATCAATGTCCTGGATGCAACCAGATCCTAAACTTAGAAGTTGATTCAAATTGATTAATCGTTGTTTTTCTTAAAAAGCACGAGATATCAGTAAAGAATTAACGCGAACTAAGTTTCTCAAAATCAATGTCCTGGATATAACCAGGTCCTGAACTTAGAAGTTGATTCAAATTGATTAATCGATGTTTTTCTTAAAAAGCACGAGATATCAATAAAGAATTAACGCAAACTAAGTTTTTCAAAATCAATATCCTGGAAATAACCAGGTCCTAAACTTAGAAGTTGATTCAAATTGATTAATCGATGTTTTTCTTAAAAAGCACGAGATATCAATAAGGAATTAACGCGAACTAAGTTTTTCAAAATCAATATCCTGGAAATAACTAGGTCCTAAACTTAGAAGTTGATTTAAATTGATCAGTCGATGTCTTTCTTAAAAAACACGAGATATCAATAAAGAATTAACGTGAACTAAGTTTTTCAAAATCAATATCCTTGAAATAACCAGGTCCTAAACTTAGAAGTTGATTCAAATTGATTAATCGATGTTTTTCTTAAAAAGCACGAGATATCAATAAAGAATTAACGCGAACTAAGTTTTTCAAAATCAATATCCTGGAAATAACCAGGTCCTAAACTTAGAAGTTGATTCAAATTGATTAATCGATGTTTTTCTTAAAAAGCACGAGATATCAATAAAGAATTAACGCGAACTAAGTTTTTCAAAATCAATATCCTGGAAATAACTAGGTCCTAAACTTAGAAGTTGATTTAAATTGATCAGTCGATGTCTTTCTTAAAAAACACGAGATATCAATAAAGAATTAACGTGAACTAAGTTTTTCAAAATCAATATCCTGGAAATAACCAGGTCCTAAACTTAGAAGTTGATTCAAATTGATTAATCGATGTTTTTCTTAAAAAGCACGAGATATCAATAAATAATTAACGCGAACTAAGTTTCTCAAAATCAATGTCCTGAATGCAACCAAGTCCTAAACTTAGAAGTTGATTCAAATTAATTAATCGATGTTTTTCTTAAAAGCACGAGATATCAATAAAGAATTAACGCGAACTAAGTTTTTCAAAATCAATATCCTGGAAATAACCAGGTCCTATACTTAGAAGTTAATTCAAATTGATTAATCGATGTTTTTCTTAAAAAGCACGAGATATCAATAAAGAATTAACGCGAACTAAGTTTTTCAAAATCAATATCCTGGAAATAACCAGGTCCTAAACTTAGAAGTTGATTCAAATTGATTAATCGATGTTTTTCTTAAAAAGCACGAGATATCAATAAGGAATTAACGCGAACTAAGTTTTTCAAAATCAATATCCTGGAAATAACTAGGTCCTAAACTTAGAAGTTGATTTAAATTGATCAGTCGATGTCTTTCTTAAAAAACACGAGATATCAATAAAGAATTAACGTGAACTAAGTTTTTCAAAATCAATATCCTTGAAATAACCAGGTCCTAAACTTAGAAGTTGATTCAAATTGATTAATCGATGTTTTTCTTAAAAAGCACGAGATATCAATAAATAATTAACGCGAACTAAGTTTCTCAAAATCAATGTCCTGAATGCAACCAAGTCCTAAACTTAGAAGTTGATTCAAATTAATTAATCGATGTTTTTCTTAAAAGCACGAGATATCAATAAAGAATTAACACGAACTAAGTTTTTCAAAATCAATGTCCTGGATGCAACCAGGTCCTAAACTTAGAAGTGGATTCAAATTGATTAATTGATGTTTTTCTTAAAAAACACGAGATATCAATAAAGAATTAACGTGAACAAAGTTTTTCAAAATCAATATCCTGGAAATAACCAGGTCCTAAACTTAGAAGTTGATTCAAATTGATTAATCGATGTTTTTCTTAAAAAGCACGAGATATCAATAAAGAATTAACGCGAACTAAGTTTATCAAAATCAATGTCCTGGATGCAACCAGGTCCTAAACTTAGAAGTTGATTCAAATTGATTAATCGATGTTTTTCTTAAAAAGCACGAGATATCAATAAAGAATTAACGCGAACTAAGTTTCTCAAAATCAATGTCCTGGATATAACCAGGTCCTAAACTTAGAAGTTGATTTAAATTGATCAGTCGATGTCTTTCTTAGAAAGCACGAGATATTAATAAAAAAATTAATGCGAACTAAGTTTTGAAAATCAATGTCCTGGATGAAACCAGGTCCTAAACTTAGAAGTTGAGTCAAATTGATTAATCGATGTTTTTCTTAAAAAACACGAGATATCAATAAAGAATTAACGCGAACTAAGTTTTTCAAAATCAATATCCTGGAAATAACTAAGTCCTAAACTTAGAAGTTGATTCAAATTGATCTGTCGATGTCTTTCTTAAAAAGAACGAGATATTAATAAAAAAATTAATGCGAACGAAGTTTTTCAAAATCAATGTCCTGGATGAAACCAGGTCCTAAACATAGAAGTTGATTCAAATTGATTAATCGATGTTATTCTTAAAAAGCACGAGATATCAATAAAGAATTAACGCGAACTAAGTTTTTCAAAATCAATGTCCTGGATGCAACCAGGTCGTAAACTTAGATGTTGATTCAAATTGATTAATTGATGTTTTTCTTAAAAAGCAAGAGATATAAATAAAGAATTAACGTGTACTAAGTTTTTAAAAATCAATATCTTGGAAATAACCAGGTCCTAAACTTAGAAGTTGATTCAAATTGAATAATCGATGTTTTTCTTAAAAAGCACGAGATATCAATAAAGAATTAACGCGAACTAAGTTTATCAAAATCAATGTCCTGGATGCAACCAGATCCTAAACTTAGAAGTTGATTCAAATTGATTAATCGATGTTTTTCTTAAAAAGCACGAGATATCAATAAAGAATTAACGCGAACTAAGTTTCTCAAAATCAATGTCCTGGATATAACCAGGTCCTAAACTTAGAAGTTGATTCAAATTGATTAATCGATGTTTTTCTTAAAAAGCACGAGATATCAATAAAGAATTAACGCGAACTAAGTTTTTCAAAATCAATATCCTGGAAATAACCAGGTCCTAAACTTAGAAGTTGATTCAAATTGATTAATCGATGTTTTTCTTAAAAAGCACGAGATATCAATAAAGAATTAACGCGAACTAAGTTTTTCAAAATCAATATCCTGGAAATAACTAGGTCCTAAACTTAGAAGTTGATTTAAATTGATCAGTCGAAGTCTTTCTTAAAAAACACGAGATATCAATAAAGAATTAACGTGAACTAAGTTTTTCAAAATCAATATCCTGGAAATAACCAGGTCATAAACTTAGAAGTTGATTCAAATTGATTAATCGATGTTTTTCTTAAAAAGCACGAGATATCAATAAATAATTAACGCGAACTAAGTTTCTCAAACTCAATGTCCTGAATGCAACCAAGTCCTAAACTTAGAAGTTGATTCAAATTAATTAATCGATGTTTTTCTTAAAAGCACGAGATATCAATAAAGAATTAACACGAACTAAGTTTTTCAAAATCAATGTCCTGGATGCAACCAAGTCCTAAACTTAGAAGTGGATTCAAATTGATTAATTGATGTTTTTCTTAAAAAACACGAGATATCAATAAAGAATTAACGTGAACTAAGTTTTTCAAAATCAATATCCTGGAAATAACCAGGTCCTAAAGTTAGAAGTTGATTCAAATTGATTAATCGATTTTTTTCTTAAAAAGCACGAGATATCAATAAAGAATTAACTCGAACTAAGTTTATCAAAATCAATGTCCTGGATGCAACCAGGTCCTAAACTTAGAAGTTGATTCAAATTGATTAATCGATGTTTTTCTTAAAAAGCACGAGATATCAATAAAGAATTAACGCGAACTAAGTTTCTCAAAATCAATGTCCTGGATATAACCAGGTCCTAAACTTAGAAGTTGATTCAAATTGATTAATCGATGTTTTTCTTAAAAAGCACGAGATATCAATAAAGAATTAACGCGAACTAAGTTTTTGAAAATCAATATCCTGGAAATAACCAGGTCCTAAACTTAGAAGTTGATTCAAATTGATTAATCGATGTTTTTCTTAAAAAGCACGAGATATCAATAAAGAATTAACGCGAAGTAAGTTTTTCAAAATCAATATCCTGGAAATAACTAGGTCCTAAACTTAGAAGTTGATTTTAATTGATCAGTCGATGTCTTTCTTAAAAAACACGAGATATCAATAAAGAATTAACGTGAACTAAGTTTTTCAAAATCAATATCCTGGAAATAACCAGGTCCTAAACTTAGAAGTTGATTCAAATTGATTAATCGATGTTTTTCTTAAAAAGCACGAGATATCAATAAATAATTAACGCGAACTAAGTTTCTCAAAATCAATGTCCTGAATGCAACCAAGTCCTAAACTTAGAAGTTGATTCAAATTAATTAATCGATGTTTTTCTTAAAAGCACGAGATATCAATAAAGAATTAACACGAACTAAGTTTTTCAAAATCAATGTCCTGGATGCAACCAGGTCCTAAACTTAGAAGTGGATTCAAATTGATTAATTGATGTTTTTCTTAAAAAACACGAGATATCAATAAAGAATTAACGTGAACTAAGTTTTTCAAAATCAATATCCTGGAAATAACCAGGTCCTAAACTTAGAAGTTGATTCAAATTGATTAATCGATGTTTTTCTTAAAAAGCACGAGATATCAATAAAGAATTAACGCGAACTAAGTTTATCAAAATCAATGTCCTGGATGCAACCAGGTCCTAAACTTAGAAATTGATTCAAATTGATTAATCGATGTTTTTCTTAAAAAGCACGAGATATCAATAAAGAATTAACGCGAACTAAGTTTCTCAAAATCAATGTCCTGGATATAACCAGGTCCTAAACTTAGAAGTTGATTTAAATTGATCAGTCGATGTCTTTCTTAGAAAGCACGAGATATTAATAAAAAAATTAATGCGAACTAAGTTTTGAAAATCAATGTCCTGGATGAAACCAGGTCCTAAACTTAGAAGTTGATTCAAATTGATTAATCGATGTTTTTCTTAAAAAACACGAGATATCAATAAAGAATTAACGCGAACTAAGTTTTTCAAAATCAATATCCTGGAAATAACCAGGTCCTAAACTTAGAAGTTGATTCAAATTGATTAATCGATGTTTTTCTTAAAAAGCACGAGATATCAATAAAGAATTAACGCAAACTAAGTTTTTCAAAATCAATATCCTGGAAATAACTAGGTCCTAAACTTAGAAGTTGATTCAAATTGATTAATCGATGTTTTTCTTAAAAAGCACGAGATATCAATAAAGAATTAACGCAAACTAAGTTTTTCAAAATCAATATCCTGGAAATAACTAGGTCCTAAACTTAGAAGTTGATTTTAATTGATCAGTCGATGTCTTTCTTAAAAAACACGAGATATCAATAAAGAATTAACGTGAACTACGTTTTTCAAAATCAATATCCTGGAAATAACCAGGTCCTAAACTTAGAAGTTGATTCAAATTGATTAATCGATGTTTTTCTTAAAAAGCACGAGATATCAATAAATAATTAACGCGAACTAATTTTCTCAAAATCAATGTCCTGAATGCAACCAAGTGCTAAACTTAGAAGTTGATTCAAATTAATTAATCGATGTTTTTCTTAAAACCACGAGATATCAATAAAGAATTAACACGAACTAAGTTTTTCAAAATCAATGTCCTGGATGCAACCAGGTCCTAAACTTAGAAGTGGATTCAAATTGATTAATTGATGTTTTTCTTAAAAAACACGAGATATCAATAAAAAATTAACGTGAACTAAGTTTTTCAAAATCAATATCCTGGAAATAACCAGGTCCTAAACTTAGAAGTTGATTCAAATTGATTAATCGATGTTTTTCTTAAAAAGCACGAGATGTCAATAAAGAATTAACGCGAACTAAGTTTATCAAAATCTATGTCCTGGATGCAACCAGGTCCTAAACTTAGAAGTTGATTCAAATTGATTAATCGATGTTTTTCTTAAAAAGCACGAGATATCAATAAAGAATTAACGCGAACTAAGTTTCTCAAAATCAATGTCCTGGATATAACCAGGTCCTAAACTTAGAAGTTCATTCAAATTGATTAATCGATGTTTTTCTAAAAAGCACGAGATATCAATAAAGAATTAACGCGAACTAAGTTTTTCAAAATCAATATCCTGGAAATAACCAAGTCCTAAACTTAGAAGTTGATTCAAATTGATTAATCGATGTTTTTCTTAAAAAACACGAGATATCAATAAAGAAATAACGCGAACTAAGTATTTCAAAATCAATATCCTGGAAATAACTAAGTCCTAAACTTAGAAGTTGATTCAAATTGATCAGTCGATGTCTTTCTTAAAAAGAACGAGATATTAATAAAAAAATTAATGCGAACTAAGTTTTTCAAAATCAATGTCCTGGATGAAACCAGGTCCTAAACTTAGAAGTTGATTCAAATTGATTAATCGATGTTATTCTTAAAAAGCACGAGATATCAATAAAGAATTAACGCGAACTAAGTTTTTCAAAATCAATGTCCTGGATGCAACCAGGTCTTAAACTTAGATGTTGATTCAAATTGATTAATTGATGTTTTTATTAAAAAGCAAGAGATATAAATAAAGAATTAACGTGTACTAAGTTTTTAAAAATCAATATCTTGGAAATAACCAGGTCCTAAACTTAGAAGTTGATTCAAATTGATTAATCGATGTTTTTCTTAAAAAGCACGAGATATCAATAAATAATTAACGCGAACTAAGTTTCTCAAAATCAATGTCCTGAATGCAACCAAGTCCTAAACTTAGAAGTTGATTCAAATTAATTAATCGATGTTTTTCTTAAAAGCACGAGATATCAATAAAGAATTAACACGAACTAAGTTTTTCAAAATCAATGTCCTGGATGCAACCAGGTCCTAAACTTAGAAGTGGATTCAAATTGATTAATTGATGTTTTTCTTAAAAAACACGAGATATCAATAAAGAATTAACGTGAACTAAGTTTTTCAAAATCAATATCCTGGAAATAACCAGGTCCTAAACTTAGAAGTTGATTCAAATTGATTAATCGATGTTTTTCTTAAAAAGCACGAGATATCAATAAAGAATTAACGCGAACTAAGTTTATCAAAATCAATGTCCTGGATGCAACCAGGTCCTAAACTTAGAAATTGATTCAAATTGATTAATCGATGTTTTTCTTAAAAAGCACGAGATATCAATAAAGAATTAACGCGAACTAAGTTTCTCAAAGTCAATGTCCTGGATATAACCAGGTCCTAAACTTAGAAGTTGATTTAAATTGATCAGTCGATGTCTTTCTTAGAAAGCACGAGATATTAATAAAAAAATTAATGCGAACTAAGTTTTGAAAATCAATGTCCTGGATGAAACCAGGTCCTAAACTTAGAAGTTGATTCAAATTGATTAATCGATGTTTTTCTTAAAAAACACGAGATATCAATAAAGAATTAACGCGAACTAAGTTTTTCAAAATCAATATCCTGGAAATAACCAGGTCCTAAACTTAGAAGTTGATTCAAATTGATTAATCGATGTTTTTCTTAAAAAGCACGAGATATCAATAAAGAATTAACGCAAACTAAGTTTTTCAAAATCAATATCCTGGAAATAACTAGGTCCTAAACTTAGAAGATGATTCAAATTGATTAATCGATGTTTTTCTTAAAAAGCACGAGATATCAATAAAGAATTAACGCAAACTAAGTTTTTCAAAATCAATATCCTGGAAATAACTAGGTCCTAAACTTAGAAGTTGATTTTAATTGATCAGTCGATGTCTTTCTTAAAAAACACGAGATATCAATAAAGAATTAACGTGAACTACGTTTTTCAAAATCAATATCCTGGAAATAACCAGGTCCTAAACTTAGAAGTTGATTCAAATTGATTAATCGATGTTTTTCTTAAAAAGCACGAGATATCAATAAATAATTAACGCGAACTAAGTTTCTCAAAATCAATGTCCTGAATGCAACCAAGTCCTAAACTTAGAAGTTGATTCAAATTAATTAATCGATGTTTTTCTTAAAAGCACGAGATATCAATAAAGAATTAACACGAACTAAGTTTTTCAAAATCAATGTCCTGGATGCAACCAGGTCCTAAACTTAGAAGTGGATTCAAATTGATTAATTGATGTTTTTCTTAAAAAACACGAGATATCAATAAAAAATTAACGTGAACTAAGTTTTTCAAAATCAATATCCTGGAAATAACCAGGTCCTAAACTTAGAAGTTGATTCAAATTGATTAATCGATGTTTTTCTTAAAAAGCACGAGATGTCAATAAAGAATTAACGCGAACTAAGTTTATCAAAATCAATGTCCTGGATGCAACCAGGTCCTAAACTTAGAAGTTGATTCAAATTGATTAATCGATGTTTTTCTTAAAAAGCACGAGATATCAATAAAGAATTAACGCGAACTAAGTTTCTCAAAATCAATGTCCTGGATATAACCAGGTCCTAAACTTAGAAGTTCATTCAAATTGATTAATCGATGTTTTTCTAAAAAGCACGAGATATCAATAAAGAATTAACGCGAACTAAGTTTTTCAAAATCAATATCCTGGAAATAACCAAGTCCTAAACTTAGAAGTTGATTCAAATTGATTAATCGATGTTTTTCTTAAAAAACACGAGATATCAATAAAGAAATAACGCGAACTAAGTTTTTCAAAATCAATATCCTGGAAATAACTAAGTCCTAAACTTAGAAGTTGATTCAAATTGATCAATCGATGTCTTTCTTAAAAAGAACGAGATATTAATAAAAAAATTAATGCGAACTAAGTTTTTCAAAATCAATGTCCTGGATGAAACCAGGTCCTAAACTTAGAAGTTGATTCAAATTGATTAATCGATGTTATTCTTAAAAAGCACGAGATATCAAAAAAGAATTAACGCGAACTAAGTTTTTCAAAATCAATGTCCTGGATGCAACCAGGTCTTAAACTTAGATGTTGATTCAAATTGATTAATTGATGTTTTTATTAAAAAGCAAGAGATATAAATAAAGAATTAACGTGTACTAAGTTTTTAAAAATCAATATCTTGGAAATAACCAGGTCCTAAACTTAGAAGTTTATTCAAATTGATTAATCGATGTTTTTCTTAAAAAGCAAGAGATATCAATAAAGAATTATCGCGAACTAAGTTTATCAAAATCAATGTCCTGGATGCAACCAGATCCTAAACTTAGAAGTTGATTCAAATTGATTAATCGATGTTTTTCTTAAAAAGCACGAGATATCAATAAAGAATTAACGCGAACTAAGTTTCTCAAAATCAATGTCCTGGATATAACCAAGTCCTAAACTTAGAAGTTGATTCAAATTGATTAATCGATGTTTTTCTTAAAAAGCACGAGATATCAATAAAGAATTAACGCGAACTAAGTTTTTCAAAATCAATATCCTGGAAATAACCAGGTCCTAAACTTAGAAGTTGATTCAAATTGATTAATCGATGTTTTTCTTAAAAAGCACGAGATATCAATAAAGAATTAACGCGAACTAAGTTTTTCAAAATCAATATCCTGGAAATAACTAGGTCCTAAACTTAGAAGTTGATTTAAATTGATCAGTCGATGTCTTTCTTAAAAAACACGAGATATCAATAAAGAATTAACGTGAACTAAGTTTTTCAAAATCAATATCCTGGAAATAACCAGGTCCTAAACTTAGAAGTTGATTCAAATTGATTAATCGATGTTTTTCTTAAAAAGCACGAGATATCAATAAAGAATTAACACGAACTAAGTTTTTCAAAATCAATGTCCTGGATGCAACCAGGTCCTAAACTTAGAAGTGGATTCAAATTGATTAATTGATGTTTTTCTGAAAAAACACGAGATATCAATAAAGAATTAACGTGAACTAAGTTTTTCAAAATCAATATCCTGGAAATATCAGGTCCTAAACTTAGAAGTTGATTCAAATTGATTAATCGATGTTTTTCTTAAAAAGCACGAGATATCAATAAAGAATTAACTCGAACTAAGTTTATCAAAATCAATGTCCTGGATGCAACCAGGTCCTAAACTTAGAAGTTGATTCAAATTGATTAATCGATGTTTTTCTTAAAAAGCACGAGATATCAATAAAGAATTAACGCGAACTAAGTTTCTCAAAATCAATGTCCTGGATATAACCAGGTCCTAAACTTAGAAGTTGATTCAAATTGATTAATCGATGTTTTTCTTAAAAAGCACGAGATATCAATAAAGAATTAACGCGAACTAAGTTTTTCAAAATCAATATCCTGGAAATAACCAGGTCCTAAACTTAGAAGTTGATTCAAATGGATTAATCGATGTTTTTCTTAAAAAGCACGAGATATCAATAAAGAATTAACGCGAACTAAGTTTTTCAAAATCAATATCCTGGAAATAACTAGGTCCTAAACTTAGAAGTTGATTTAAATTGATCAGTCGATGTCTTTCTTAAAAAACACGAGATATCAATAAAGAATTAACGTGAACTAAGTTTTTCAAAATCAATATCCTGGAAATAACCAGGTCCTAAACTTAGAAGTTGATTCAAATTGATTAATCGATGTTTTTCTTAAAAAGCACGAGATATCAATAAATAATTAACGCGAACTAAATTTCTCAAAATCAATGTCCTGAATGCAACCAAGTCCTAAACTTAGAAGTTGATTCAAATTAATTAATCGATGTTTTTCTTAAAAGCACGAGATATCAATAAAGAATTAACACGAACTAAGTTTTTCAAAATCAATGTCCTGGACGCAACCAGGTCCTAAACTTAGAAGTGGATTCAAATTGATTAATTGATGTTTTTCTTAAAAAACACGAGATATCAATAAAGAATTAACGTGAACTAAGTTTTTCAAAATCAATATCCTGGAAATAACCAGGTCCTAAACTTAGAAGTTGATTCAAATTGATTAATCGATGTTTTTCTTAAAAAGCACGAGATATCAATAAAGAATTAACGCGAACTAAGTTTATCGAAATCAATGTCCTGGATGCAACCAGGTCCTAAACTTAGAAGTTGATTCAAATTGATTAATCGATGTTTTTCTTAAAAAGCACGAGATATCAATAAAGAATTAACGCGAACTAAGTTTCTCAAAATCAATGTCCTGGATATAACCAGGTCCTAAACTTAGAAGTTGATTCAAATTGATTAATCGATGTTTTTCTTAAAAAGCACGAGATATCAATAAAGAATTAACGCGAACTAAGTTTTTCAAAATCAATATCCTGGAAATAACCAAGTCCTAAACTTAGAAGTTGATTCAATTTGATTAATCGATGTTTTTCTTAAAAAACACGAGATATCAATAAAGAATTAACGCGAACTAAGTTTTTCAAAATCAATATCCTGGAAATAACTAAGTCCTAAACTTAGAAGTTGATTCAAATTGATCAGTCAATGTCTTTCTTAAAAAGAACGAGATATTAATAAAAAAATTAATGCGAACTTAGTTTTTCAAAATCAATGTCCTGGATGAAACCAGGTCCTAAACTTAGAAGTTGATTCAAATTGAATAATCGATGTTTTTCTTAAAAAGCACGAGATATCAATAAAGAATTAACGCGAACTAAGTTTATCAAAATCAATGTCCTGGATGCAACCAGGTCTTAAACTTAGATGTTGATTCAAATTGATTAATTGATGTTTTTCTTGAAAAGCAAGAGATATAAATAAAGAATTAACGCGAACTAAGTTTCTCAAAATCAATGTCCTGGAAATAACCAGGTCCTAAACTTAGAAGTTGATTCAAATTGATTAATCGATGTTTTTCTTAAAAAGCACGAGATATCAATAAAGAATTAACGCGAACTAAGTTTTTCAAAATCAATATCCTGGATATAACTAGGTCCTAAACTTAGAAGTTGATTTAAATTGATCAGTCGATGTCTTTCTTAAAAAACACGAGATATCAATAAAGAATTAACGTGAACTAAGTTTTTCAAAATCAATATCCTGGAAATAACCAGGTCATAAACTTAGAAGTTGATTCAAATTGATTAATCGATGTTTTTCTTAAAAAGCACGAGATATCAATAAATAATTAACGCGAACTAAGTTTCTCAAACTCAATGTCCTGAATGCAACCAAGTCCTAAACTTAGAAGTTGATTCAAATTAATTAATCGATGTTTTTCTTAAAAGCACGAGATATCAATAAAGAATTAACACGAACTAAGTTTTTCAAAATCAATGTCCTGGATGCAACCAAGTCCTAAACTTAGAAGTGGATTCAAATTGATTAATTGATGTTTTTCTTAAAAAACACGAGATATCAATAAAGAATTAACGTGAACTAAGTTTTTCAAAATCAATATCCTGGAAATAACCAGGTCCTAAAGTTAGAAGTTGATTCAAATTGATTAATCGATTTTTTTCTTAAAAAGCACGAGATATCAATAAAGAATTAACTCGAACTAAGTTTATCAAAATCAATGTCCTGGATGCAACCAGGTCCTAAACTTAGAAGTTGATTCAAATTGATTAATCGATGTTTTTCTTAAAAAGCACGAGATATCAATAAAGAATTAACGCGAACTAAGTTTCTCAAAATCAATGTCCTGGATATAACCAGGTCCTAAACTTAGAAGTTGATTCAAATTGATTAATCGATGTTTTTCTTAAAAAGCACGAGATATCAATAAAGAATTAACGCGAACTAAGTTTTTCAAAATCAATATCCTGGAAATAACCAGGTCCTAAACTTAGAAGTTGATTCAAATTGATTAATCGATGTTTTTCTTAAAAAGCACGAGATATCAATAAAGAATTAACGCGAACTAAGTTTTTCAAAATCAATATCCTGGAAATAACTAGGTCCTAAACTTAGAAGTTGATTTTAATTGATCAGTCGATGTCTTTCTTAAAAAACACGAGATATCAATAAAGAATTAACGTGAACTAAGTTTTTCAAAATCAATATCCTGGAAATAACCAGGTCCTAAACATAGAAGTTGATTCAAATTGATTAATCGATGTTTTTCTTAAAAAGCACGAGATATCAATAAATAATTAACGCGAACTAAGTTTCTCAAAATCAATGTCCTGAATGCAACCAAGTCCTAAACTTAGAAGTTGATTCAAATTAATTAATCGATGTTTTTCTTAAAAGCACGAGATATCAATAAAGAATTAACACGAACTAAGTTTTTCAAAATCAATGTCCTGGATGCAACCAGGTCCTAAACTTAGAAGTGGATTCAAATTGATTAATTGATGTTTTTCTTAAAAAACACGAGATATCAATAAAGAATTAACGTGAACTAAGTTTTTCAAAATCAATATCCTGGAAATAACCAGGTCCTAAACTTAGAAGTTGATTCAAATTGATTAATCGATGTTTTTCTTAAAAAGCACGAGATATCAATAAAGAATTAACGCGAACTAAGTTTATCAAAATCAATGTCCTGGATGCAACCAGGTCCTAAACTTAGAAATTGATTCAAATTGATTAATCGATGTTTTTCTTAAAAAGCACGAGATATCAATAAAGAATTAACGCGAACTAAGTTTCTCAAAATCAATGTCCTGGATTTAACCAGGTCCTAAACTTAGAAGTTGATTTAAATTGATCAGTCGATGTCTTTCTTAGAAAGCACGAGATATTAATAAAAAAATTAATGCGAACTAAGTTTTGAAAATCAATGTCCTGGATGAAACCAGGTCCTAAACTTAGAAGTTGATTCAAATTGATTAATCGATGTTTTTCTTAAAAAACACGAGATATCAATAAAGAATTAACGCGAACTAAGTTTTTCAAAATCAATATCCTGGAAATAACCAGGTCCTAAACTTAGAAGTTGATTCAAATTGATTAATCGATGTTTTTCTTAAAAAGCACGAGATATCAATAAAGAATTAACGCGAACTAAGTTTTTCAAAATCAATATCCTGGAAATAACTAGGTCCTAAACTTAGAAGTTGATTCAAATTGATTAATCGATGTTTTTCTTAAAAAGCACGAGATATCAATAAAGAATTAACGCAAACTAAGTTTTTCAAAATCAATATCCTGGAAATAACTAGGTCCTAAACTTAGAAGTTGATTTTAATTGATCAGTCGATGTCTTTCTTAAAAAACACGAGATATCAATAAAGAATTAACGTGAACTAAGTTTTTCAAAATCAATATCCTGGAAATAACCAGGTCCTAAACTTAGAAGTTGATTCAAATTGATTAATCGATGTTTTTCTTAAAAAGCACGAGATATCAATAAATAATTAACGCGAACTAAGTTTCTCAAAATCAATGTCCTGAATGCAACCAAGTCCTAAACTTAGAAGTTGATTCAAATTAATTAATCGATGTTTTTCTTAAAAGCACGAGATATCAATAAAGAATTAAGACGAACTAAGTTTTTCAAAATCAATGTCCTGGATGCAACCAGGTCCTAAACTTAGAAGTGGATTCAAATTGATTAATTGATGTTTTTCTTAAAAAACACGAGATATCAATAAAAAATTAACGTGAACTAAGTTTTTCAAAATCAATATCCTGGAAATAACCAGGTCCTAAACTTAGAAGTTGATTCAAATTGATTAATCGATGTTTTTCTTAAAAAGCACGAGATGTCAATAAAGAATTAACGCGAACTAAGTTTATCAAAATCAATGTCCTGGATGCAACCAGGTCCTAAACTTAGAAGTTGATTCAAATTGATTAATCGATGTTTTTCTTAAAAAGCACGAGATATCAATAAAGAATTAACGCGAACTAAGTTTCTCAAAATCAATGTCCTGGATATAACCAGGTCCTAAACTTAGAAGTTCATTCAAATTGATTAATCGATGTTTTTCTAAAAAGCACGAGATATCAATAAAGAATTAACGCGAACTAAGTTTTTCAAAATCAATATTCTGGAAATAACCAAGTCCTAAACTTAGAAGTTGATTCAAATTGATTAATCGATGTTTTTCTTAAAAAACACGAGATATCAATAAAGAATTAACGCGAACTAAGTTTTTCAAAATCAATATCCTGGAAATAACTAAGTCCTAAACTTAGAAGTTGATTCAAATTGATCAGTCGATGTCTTTCTTAAAAAGAACGAGATATTAATAAAAAAATTAATGCGAACTAAGTTTTTCAAAATCAATGTCCTGGATGAAACCAGGTCCTAAACTTAGAAGTTGATTCAAATTGATTAATCGATGTTATTCTTAAAAAGCACGAGATATCAATAAAGAATTAACGCGAACTAAGTTTTTCAAAATCAATGTCCTGGATGCAACCAGGTCTTAAACTTAGATGTTGATTCAAATTGATTAATTGATGTTTTTATTAAAAAGCAAGAGATATAAATAAAGAATTAACGTGTACTAAGTTTTTAAAAATCAATATCTTGGAAATAACCAGGTCCTAAACTTAGAAGTTGATTCAAATTGATTAATTGATGTTTTTCTTAAAAAGCACGAGATATCAATAAAGAATTAACGTGTACTAAATTTTTAAAAATCAATATCTTGGAAATAACCAGGTCCTAAACTTAGAAGTTGATTCAAATTGATTAATCGACGTTTTTCTTAAAAAGCACGAGATATCAATAAAGAATTAACGCGAACTAAGTTTATCAAAATCAATTTCCTGGATGCAACCAGATCCTAAACTTAGAAGTTGATTCAAATTGATTAATCGATGTTTTTCTTAAAAAGCACGAGATATCAATAAAGCATTAACGCGAACTAAGTTTCTCAAAATCAATGTCCTGGATATAAACAGGTCCTAAACTTAGAAGTTGATTCAAATTGATTAATCGATGTTTTTCTTAAAAAGCACGAGATATCAATAAAGAATTAACGCGAACTAAGTTTATCGAAATCAATGTCCTGGATGCAACCAGGTCCTAAACTTAGAAGTTGATTCAAATTGATTAATCGATGTTTTTCTTAAAAAGCACGAGATATCAATAAAGAATTAACGCGAACTAAGTTTCTCAAAATCAATGTCCTGGATATAACCAGGTCCTAAACTTAGAAGTTGATTCAAATTGATTAATCGATGTTTTTCTTAAAAAGCACGAGATATCAATAAAGAATTAACGCGAACTAAGTTTTTCAAAATCAATATCCTGGAAATAACCAAGTCCTAAACTTAGAAGTTGATTCAATTTGATTAATCGATGTTTTTCTTAAAAAACACGAGATATCAATAAAGAATTAACGCGAACTAAGTTTTTCAAAATCAATATCCTGGAAATAACTAAGTCCTAAACTTAGAAGTTGATTCAAATTGATCAGTCAATGTCTTTCTTAAAAAGAACGAGATATTAATAAAAAAATTAATGCGAACTTAGTTTTTCAAAATCAATGTCCTGGATGAAACCAGGTCCTAAACTTAGAAGTTGATTCAAATTGAATAATCGATGTTTTTCTTAAAAAGCACGAGATATCAATAAAGAATTAACGCGAACTAAGTTTATCAAAATCAATGTCCTGGATGCAACCAGGTCTTAAACTTAGATGTTGATTCAAATTGATTAATTGATGTTTTTCTTGAAAAGCAAGAGATATAAATAAAGAATTAACGCGAACTAAGTTTCTCAAAATCAATGTCCTGGAAATAACCAGGTCCTAAACTTAGAAGTTGATTCAAATTGATTAATCGATGTTTTTCTTAAAAAGCACGAGATATCAATAAAGAATTAACGCGAACTAAGTTTTTCAAAATCAATATCCTGGAAATAACTAGGTCCTAAACTTAGAAGTTGATTTAAATTGATCAGTCGATGTCTTTCTTAAAAAACACGAGATATCAATAAAGAATTAACGTGAACTAAGTTTTTCAAAATCAATATCCTGGAAATAACCAGGTCATAAACTTAGAAGTTGATTCAAATTGATTAATCGATGTTTTTCTTAAAAAGCACGAGATATCAATAAATAATTAACGCGAACTAAGTTTCTCAAACTCAATGTCCTGAATGCAACCAAGTCCTAAACTTAGAAGTTGATTCAAATTAATTAATCGATGTTTTTCTTAAAAGCACGAGATATCAATAAAGAATTAACACGAACTAAGTTTTTCAAAATCAATGTCCTGGATGCAACCAAGTCCTAAACTTAGAAGTGGATTCAAATTGATTAATTGATGTTTTTCTTAAAAAACACGAGATATCAATAAAGAATTAACGTGAACTAAGTTTTTCAAAATCAATATCCTGGAAATAACCAGGTCCTAAACTTAGAAGTTGATTCAAATTGATTAATCGATGTTTTTCTTAAAAAGCACGAGATATCAATAAAGAATTAACGCGAACTAAGTTTTTCAAAATCAATATCCTGGAAATAACTAGGTCCTAAACTTAGAAGTTGATTTAAATTGATCAGTCGATGTCTTTCTTAAAAAACACGAGATATCAATAAAGAATTAACGTGAACTAAGTTTTTCAAAATCAATATCCTGGAAATAACCAGGTCATAAACTTAGAAGTTGATTCAAATTGATTAATCGATGTTTTTCTTAAAAAGCACGAGATATCAATAAATAATTAACGCGAACTAAGTTTCTCAAAATCAATGTCCTGAATGCAACCAAGTCCTAAACTTAGAAGTTGATTCAAATTAATTAATCGATGTTTTTCTTAAAAGCACGAGATATCAATAAAGAATTAACACGAACTAAGTTTTTCAAAATCAATGTCCTGGATGCAACCAGGTCCTAAACTTAGAAGTGGATTCAAATTGATTAATTGATGTTTTTCTTAAAAAACACGAGATATCAATAAAGAATTAACGTGAACTAAGTTTTTCAAAATCAATATCCTGGAAATAACCAGGTCCTAAACTTAGAAGTTGATTCAAATTGATTAATCGATGTTTTTCTTAAAAAGCACGAGATATCAATAAAGAATTAACTCGAACTAAGTTTATCAAAATCAATGTCTTGGATGCAACCAGGTCCTAAACTTAGAAGTTGATTCAAATTGATTAATCGATGTTTTTCTTAAAAAGCACGAGATATCAATAAAGAATTAACGCGAACTAAGTTTCTCAAAATCAATGTCCTGGATATAACCAGGTCCTAAACTTAGAAGTTGATTCAAATTGATTAATCGATGTTTTTCTTAAAAAGCACGAGATATCAATAAAGAATTAACGCGAACTAAGTTTTTCAAAATCAATATCCTGGAAATAACCAGGTCCTAAACTTAGAAGTTGATTCAAATTGATTAATCGATGTTTTTCTTAAAAAGCACGAGATATCAATAAAGAATTAACGCGAACTAAGTTTTTCAAAATCAATATCCTGGAAATAACTAGGTCCTAAACTTAGAAGTTGATTTAAATTGATCAGTCGATGTCTTTCTTAAAAAACACGAGATATCAATAAAGAATTAACGTGAACTACGTTTTTCAAAATCAATATCCTGGAAATAACCAGGTCCTAAACTTAGAAGTTGATTCAAATTAATTAATCGATGTTTTTCTTAAAAAGCACGAGATATCAATAAATAATTAACGCGAACTAAGTTTCTCAAAATCAATGTCCTGAATGCAACCAAGTCCTAAACTTAGAAGTTGATTCAAATTAATTAATCGATGTTTTTCTTAAAAGCACGAGATATCAATAAAGAATTAACACGAACTAAGTTTTTCAAAATCAATGTCCTGGATGCAACCAGGTCCTAAACTTAGAAGTGGATTCAAATTGATTAATTGATGTCTTTCTTAAAAAACACGAGATATCAATAAAGAATTAACGCAAACTAAGTTTTTCAAAATCAATATCCTGGAAATAACTAAGTCCTAAACTTAGAAGTTGATTCAAATTGATCAGTTGATGTCTTTCTTAAAAAGAACGAGATATTAATAAAAAAATTAATGCGAACTAAGTTTTTCAAAATCTATGTCCTGGATGAAACCAGGTCCTAAACTTAGAAGTTGATTCAAATTGATTAATCGATGTTTTTCTTAAAAAGCACGAGATATCAATAAAGAATTAACGCGAACTAAGTTTTTCAAAATCAATATCCTGGAAATAACCAGGTCCTAAACTTAGAAGTTGATTCAAATTGATTAATCGATGTTTTTCTTAAAAAGCACGAGATATCAATAAAGAATTAACGCGAACTAAGTTTTTCAAAATCAATATCCTGGAAATAACTAGGTCCTAAACTTAGAAGTTGATTTAAATTGATCAGTCGATGTCTTTCTTAAAAAACACGAGATATCAATAAAGAATTAACGTGAACTAAGTTTTTCAAAATCAATATCCTGGAAATAACCAGGTCCTAAACTTAGAAGTTGATTCAAATTGATTAATCGATGTTTTTCTTAAAAAGCACGAGATATCAATAAAGAATTAACGCGAACTAAGTTTCTCAAAATCAATGTCCTGGATATAACCAGGTCCTAAACTTAGAAGTTGATTCAAATTGATTAATCGATGTTTTTCTTAAAAAGCACGAGATATCAATAAAGAATTAACGCGAACTAAGTTTTTCAAAATCAATATCCTGGAAATAACCAGGTCCTAAACTTAGAAGTTGATTCAAATTGATTAATCGATGTTTTTCTTAAAAAGCACGAGATATCAATAAAGAATTAACGCGAACTATGTTTTTCAAAATCAATATCCTAGAAATAACTAGGTCCTAAACTTAGAAGTTGATTTAAATTGATCAGTCGATGTCTTTCTTAAAAAACACGAGATATCAATAAAGAATTAACGTGAACTAAGTTTTTCAAAATCAATATCCAGGAAATAACCAGGTCCTAAACTTAGAAGTTGATTCAAATTGATTAATCGATGTTTTTCTTAAAAAGCACGAGATATCAATAAAGAATTAACGCGAACTAAGTTTCTCAAAATCAATGTCCTGGATGCAACCAAGTCCTAAACTTAGAAGTTGATTCAAATTGATTAATCGATGTTTTTCTTAAAAGCACGAAATATCAATAAAGAATTAACGCGAACTAAGTTTTTCAAAATCAATGTCCTGGATGCAACCAGGTCCTAAACTTAGAAGTGGATTCAAATTGATTAATTGATGTTTTTCTTAAAAAACACGAGATATCAATAAAGAATTAACGCGAACTAAGTTTCTCAAAATCAATGTCCTGGATATAACCAGGTCCTAAACTTAGAAGTTGATTCAAATTGATTAATCGATGTTTTTCTTAAAAAGCACGAGATATCAATAAAGAATTAACGCGAACTAAGTTTTTCAAAATCAATATCCTGGAAATAACTAGGTCCTAAACTTAGAAGTTGATTTAAATTGATCAGTCGATGTCTTTCTTAAAAAACACGAGATATCAATAAAGAATTAACGTGAACTAAGTTTTTCAAAATCAATATCCTGGAAATAACCAGGTCCTAAACTTAGAAGTTGATTCAAATTGATTAATCGATGTTTTTCTTAAAAAGCACGAGATATCAATAAAGAATTAACGCGAACTAAGTTTCTCAAAATCAATGTCCTGGATATAACCAGGTCCTAAACTTAGAAGTTGATTCAAATTGATTAATCGATGTTTTTCTTAAAAAGCACGAGATATCAATAAAGAATTAACGCGAACTAAGTTTTTCAAAATCAATATCCTGGAAATAACCAGGTCCTAAACTTAGAAGTTGATTCAAATTGATTAATCGATGTTTTTCTTAAAAAGCACGAGATATCAATAAAGAATTAAAGCGAACTAAGTTTATCAAAATCAATGTCCTGGATGCAACCAGATCCTAAACTTAGAAGTTGATTCAAATTGATTAATCGATGTTTTTCTTAAAAAGCACGAGATATCAATAAAGCATTAACGCGAACTAAGTTTCTCAAAATCAATGTCCTGGATATAACCAGGTCCTAAACTTAGAAGTTGATTCAAATTGATTAATCGATGTTTTTCTTAAAAAGCACGAGATATCAATAAAGAATTAACGCGAACTAAGTTTTTCAAAATCAATATCCTGGAAATAACCAGGTCCTAAACTTAGAAGTTGATTCAAATTGATTAATCGATGTTTTTCTTAAAAAGCACGAGATATCAATAAAGAATTAACGCGAACTAAGTTTTTCAAAATCAATATCCTGGAAATAACTAGGTCCTAAACTTAGAAGTTGATTTAAATTGATCAGTCGATGTCTTTCTTAAAAAACACGAGATATCAATAAAGAATTAACGTGAACTAAGTTTTTCAAAATCAATATCCTGGAAATAACTAGGTCCTAAACTTAGAAGTTGATTCAAATTGATTAATCCATGTTTTTCTTAAAAAGCACGAGATATCAATAAAGAATTAATGCGAACTAAGTTTTTCATAATCAATGTCCTGGATGCAACCAGGTCCTAAACTTAGAAGTGGATTCAAATTGATTAATCGATGTTTTTCTTAAAAAGCACGAGATATCAATAAAGAATTAACGCGAACTAAGTTTCTCAAAATCAATGTCCTGGATATAACCAGGTCCTAAACTTAGAAGTTGATTCAAATTGATTAATCGATGTTTTTCTTAAAAAGCACGAGATATCAATAAAGAATTAACGCGAACTAAGTTTTTCAAAATCAATATCCTGGAAATAACCAGGTCCTAAACTTAGAAGTTGATTCAAATTGATTAATCGATGTTTTTCTTAAAAAGCACGAGATATCAATAAAGAATTAAAGCGAACTAAGTTTATCAAAATCAATGTCCTGGATGCAACCAGATCCTAAACTTAGAAGTTGATTCAAATTGATTAATCGATGTTTTTCTTAAAAAGCACGAGATATCAATAAAGCATTAACGCGAACTAAGTTTCTCAAAATCAATGTCCTGGATATAACCAGGTCCTAAACTTAGAAGTTGATTCAAATTGATTAATCGATGTTTTTCTTAAAAAGCACGAGATATCAATAAAGAATTAACGCGAACTAAGTTTTTCAAAATCAATATCCTGGAAATAACCAGGTCCTAAACTTAGAAGTTGATTCAAATTGATTAATCGATGTTTTTCTTAAAAAGCACGAGATATCAATAAAGAATTAACGCGAACTAAGTTTTTCAAAATCAATATCCTGGAAATAACTAGGTCCTAAACTTAGAAGTTGATTTAAATTGATCAGTCGATGTCTTTCTTAAAAAACACGAGATATCAATAAAGAATTAACGTGAACTAAGTTTTTCAAAATCAATATCCTGGAAATAACTAGGTCCTAAACTTAGAAGTTGATTCAAATTGATTAATCCATGTTTTTCTTAAAAAGCACGAGATATCAATAAAGAATTAATGCGAACTAAGTTTTTCATAATCAATGTCCTGGATGCAACCAGGTCCTAAACTTAGAAGTGGATTCAAATTGATTAATCGATGTTTTTCTTAAAAAACACGAGATATCAATAAAGAATTAACGTGAACTAAGTTTTTCAAAATCAATATCCTGGAAATAACCAGGTCCTAAACTTAGAAGTTGATTCAAATTGATTAATTGATGTTTTTCTTAAAAAGCACGAGATATCAATAAAGAATTAACGCGAACTAAGTTTCTCAAAATCAATGTCCTGGATATAACCAGGTCCTAAACTTAGAAGTTGATTCAAATTGATTAATCGATGTTTTTCTTAAAAAGCACGAGATATCAATAAAGAATTAACGCGAACTAAGTTTTTCAAAATCAATATCCTGGAAATAACCAGGTCCTAAACTTAGAAGTTGATTCAAATTGATTAATCGATGTTTTTCTTAAAAAGCACGAGATATCAATAAAGAATTAACGCGAACTAAGTTTCTCAAAATCAATGTCCTGGATATAACCAGGTCCTAAACTTAGAAGTTGATTCAAATTGATTAATCGATGTTTTTCTTAAAAAGCACGAGATATCAATAAAGAATTAACGCGAACTAAGTTTTTCAAAATCAATATCCTGGAAATAACCAGGTCCTAAACTTAGAAGTTGATTCAAATTGATTAATCGATGTTTTTCTTAAAAAGCACGAGATATCAATAAAGAATTAACGCGAACTATGTTTTTCAAAATCAATATCCTGGAAATAACTAGGTCCTAAACTTAGAAGTTGATTTAAATTGATCAGTCGATGTCTTTCTTAAAAAACACGAGATATCAATAAAGAATTAACGTGAACTAAGTTTTTCAAAATCAATATCCCGGAAATAACCAGGTCCTAAACTTAGAAGTTGATTCAAATTGATTAATCGATGTTTTTCTTAAAAAGCACGAGATATCAATAAAGAATTAACGCGAACTAAGTTTCTCAAAATCAATGTCCTGGATGCAACCAAGTCCTAAACTTAGAAGTTGATTCAAATTGATTAATCGATGTTTTTCTTAAAAGCACGAAATATCAATAAAGAATTAACGCGAACTAAGTTTTTCAAAATCAATGTCCTGGATGCAACCAGGTCCTAAACTTAGAAGTGGATTCAAATTGATTAATTGATGTTTTTCTTAAAAAACACGAGATATCAATAAAGAATTAACGTGAACTAAGTTTTTCAAAATCAATATCCTGGAAATAACCAGGTCCTAAACTTAGAAGTTGATTCAAATTGATTAATCTATGTTTTTCTTAAAAAGCACGAGATATCAATAAAGAATTAACTCGAACTAAGTTTATCAAAATCAATGTCCTGGATGCAACCAGGTCCTAAACTTGGAAGTTGATTCAAATTGATTAATCGATGTTTTTCTTAAAAAGCACGAGATATCAATAAAGAATTAACGCGAACTAAGTTTCTCAAAATCAATGTCCTGGATATAACCAGGTCCTAAACTTAGAAGTTGATTCAAATTGATTAATCGATGTTTTTCATAAAAAGCACGAGATATCAATTAAGAATTAACGCGAACTAAGTTTTTCAAAATCAATATCCTGGAAATAACGAAGTCCTAAACTTAGAAGTTGATTCAAATTGATTAATCGATGTTTTTCTTAAAAAGCACGAGATATCAATAAAGAATTAACGCGAACTAAGTTTTTCAAAATCAATATCCTGGAAATAACTAAGTCCTAAACTTAGAAGTTGATTAAAATTGATCAGTCGATGTCTTTCTTAAAAAGAACGAGATATTAATAAAAAAATTAATGCGAACTAAGTTTTTCAAAATCAATGTCCTGGATGAAACCAGGTCCTAAACTTAGAAGTTGATTCAAATTGATTAATCGATGTTATTCTTAAAAAGCACGAGATATCAATAAAGAATTAACGCGAACTAAGTTTTTCAAAATCAATGTCCTGGATGCAACCAGGTCTTAAACTTAGATGTTGATTCAAATTGATTAATTGATGTTTTTCTTAAAAAGCACGAGATATCAATAAAGAATTAACGTGTACTAAGTTTTTAAAAATCAATATCTTGGAAATAACCAGGTCCTAAACTTAGAAGTTGATTCAAATTGATTAATCGATGTTTTTCTTAAAAAGCACGAGATATCAATAAAGAATTAACGCGAACTAAGTTTATCAAAATCAATGTCCTGGATGCAACCAGATCCTAAACTTAGAAGTTGATTCAAATTGATTAATCGATGTTTTTCTTAAAAAGCACGAGATATCAATAAAGAATTAACGCGAACTAAGTTTCTCAAAATCAATGTCCTGGATATAACCAGGTCGTAAACTTAGAAGTTGATTCAAATTGATTAATCGATGTTTTTCTTAAAAAGCACGAGATATCAATAAAGAATTAACGCGAACTAAGTTTTTCAAAATCAATGTCCTGGATGCAACCAGGTCTTAAACTTAGATGTTGATTCAAATTGATTAATTGATGTTTTTCTTAAAAAGCACGAGATATCAATAAAGAATTAACGTGTACTAAATTTTTAAAAATCAATATCTTGGAAATAACCAGGTCCTAAACTTAGAAGTTGATTCAAATTGATTAATCGATGTTTTTCTTAAAAAGCACGAGATATCAATAAAGAATTAACGCGAACTAAGTTTATCAAAATCAATTTCCTGGATGCAACCAGATCCTAAACTTAGAAGTTGATTCAAATTGATTAATCGATGTTTTTCTTAAAAAGCACGAGATATCAATAAAGCATTAACGCGAACTAAGTTTCTCAAAATCAATGTCCTGGATATAACCAGGTCCTAAACTTAGAAGTTGATTCAAATTGATTAATCGATGTTTTTCTTAAAAAGCACGAGATATCAATAAAGAATTAACGCGAACTAAGTTTTTCAAAATCAATATCCTGGAAATAACCAGGTCCTAAACTTAGAAGTTGATTCAAATTGATTAATCGATGTTTTTCTTAAAAAGCACGAGATATCAATAAAGAATTAACGCGAACTAAGTTTTTCAAAATCAATATCCTGGAAATAACTAGGTCCTAAACTTAGAAGTTGATTTAAATTGATCAGTCGATGTCTTTCTTAAAAAACACGAGATATCAATAAAGAATTAACGTGAACTAAGTTTTTCAAAATCAATATCCTGGAAATAACTAGGTCCTAAACTTAGAAGTTGATTCAAATTGATTAATCCATGTTTTTCTTAAAAAGCACGAGATATCAATAAAGAATTAATGCGAACTAAGTTTTTCATAATCAATGTCCTGGATGCAACCAGGTCCTAAACTTAGAAGTGGATTCAAATTGATTAATCAATGTTTTTCTTAAAAAACACGAGATATCAATAAAGAATTAACGTGAACTAAGTTTTTCAAAATCAATATCCTGGAAATAACCAGGTCCTAAACTTAGAAGTTGATTCAAATTGATTAATTGATGTTTTTCTTAAAAAGCACGAGATATCAATAAAGAATTAACGCGAACTAAGTTTCTCAAAATCAATGTCCTGGATATAACCAGGTCCTAAACTTAGAAGTTGATTCAAATTGATTAATCGATGTTTTTCATAAAAAGCACGAGATATCAATAAAGAATTAACGCGAACTAAGTTTTTCAAAATCAATATCCTGGAAATAACGAAGTCCTAAACTTAGAAGTTGATTCAAATTGATTAATCGATGTTTTTCTTAAAAAACACGAGATATCAATAAAGAATTAACGCGAACTAAGTTTTTCAAAATCAATATCCTGGAAATAACTAAGTCCTAAACTTAGAAGTTGATTAAAATTGATCAGTCGATGTCTTTCTTAAAAAGAACGAGATATTAATAAAAAAATTAATGCGAACTAAGTTTTTCAAAATCAATATCCTGGAAATAACCAGGTCCTAAACTTAGAAGTTGATTCAAATTGATTAATCGATGTTTTTCTTAAAAAGCACGAGATATCAATAAAGAATTAACGCGAACTAAGTTTCTCAAAATCAATGTCCTGGATATAACCAAGTCCTAAACTTAGAAGTTGATTCAAATTGATTAATCGATGTTTTTCTTAAAAAGCACGAGATATCAATAAAGAATTAACGCGAACTAAGTTTTTCAAAATCAATGTCCTGGATGCAACCAGGTCTTAAACTTAGATGTTGATTCAAATTGATTAATTGATGTTTTTCTTAAAAAGCACGAGATATCAATAAAGAATTAACGTGTACTAAATTTTTAAAAATCAATATCTTGGAAATAACCAGGTCCTAAACTTAGAAGTTGATTCAAATTGATTAATCGACGTTTTTCTTAAAAAGCACGAGATATCAATAAAGAATTAACGCGAACTAAGTTTATCAAAATCAATTTCCTGGATGCAACCAGATCCTAAACTTAGAAGTTGATTCAAATTGATTAATCGATGTTTTTCTTAAAAAGCACGAGATATCAATAAAGCATTAACGCGAACTAAGTTTCTCAAAATCAATGTCCTGGATATAAACAGGTCCTAAACTTAGAAGTTGATTCAAATTGATTAATCGATGTTTTTCTTAAAAAGCACGAGATATCAATAAAGAATTAACGCGAACTAAGTTTTTCAAAATCAATGTCCTGGAAATAACCAGGTCCTAAACTTAGAAGTTGATTCAAATTGATTAATCGATGTTTTTCTTAAAAAGCACGAGATATCAATAAAGAATTAACGCGAACTAAGTTTCTCAAAATCAATGTCCTGGATATAACCAGGTCCTAAACTTAGAAGTTGATTCAAATTGATTAATCGATGTTTTTCATAAAAAGCACGAGATATCAATAAAGAATTAACGCGAACTAAGTTTTTCAAAATCAATATCCTGGAAATAACGAAGTCCTAAACTTAGAAGTTGATTCAAATTGATTAATCGATGTTTTTCTTAAAAAACACGAGATATCAATAAAGAATTAACGCGAACTAAGTTTTTCAAAATTAATATCCTGGAAATAACTAAGTCCTAAACTTAGAAGTTGATTAAAATTGATCAGTCGATGTCTTTCTTAAAAAGAACGAGATATTAATAAAAAAATTAATGCGAACTAAGTTTTTCAAAATCAATGTCCTGGATGAAACCAGGTCCTAAACTTAGAAGTTGATTCAAATTGATTAATCGATGTTATTCTTAAAAAGCACGAGATATCAATAAAGAATTAACGCGAACTATGTTTTTCAAAATCAATGTCCTGGATGCAACCAGGTCTTAAACTTAGATGTTGATTCAAATTGATTAATTGATGTTTTTCTTAAAAAGCACGAGATATCAATAAAGAATTAACGTGTACTAAGTTTTTAAAAATCAATATCTTGGAAATAACCAGGTCCTAAACTTAGAAGTTGATTCAAATTGATTAATCGATGTTTTTATTAAAAAGCACGAGATATCAATAAAGAATTAACGCGAACTAAGTTTATCAAAATCAATGTCCTGGATGCAACCAGATCCTGAACTTAGAAGTTGATTCAAATTGATTAATCGATGTTTTTCTTAAAAAGCACGAGATATCAATAAAGAATTAACGCGAACTAAGTTTCTCAAAATCAATGTCCTGGATATAACCAGGTCCTAAACTTAGAAGTTGATTCAAATTGATTAATCGATGTTTTTCTTAAAAAGCACGAGATATCAATAAAGAATTAACGCGAACTAAGTTTTTCAAAATCAATGTCCTGGATGCAACCAGGTCTTAAACTTAGATGTTGATTCAAATTGATTAATTGATGTTTTTCTTAAAAAGCACGAGATATCAATAAAGAATTAACGTGTACTAAATTTTTAAAAATCAATATCTTGGAAATAACCAGGTCCTAAACTTAGAAGTTGATTCAAATTGATTAATCGATGTTTTTCTTAAAAAGCACGAGATATCAATAAAGAATTAACGCGAACTAAGTTTATCAAAATCAATTTCCTGGATGCAACCAGATCCTAAACTTAGAAGTTGATTCAAATTGATTAATCGATGTTTTTCTTAAAAAGCACGAGATATCAATAAAGCATTAACGCGAACTAAGTTTCTCAAAATCAATGTCCTGGATATAACCAGGTCCTAAACTTAGAAGTTGATTCAAATTGATTAATCGATGTTTTTCTTAAAAAGCACGAGATATCAATAAAGAATTAACGCGAACTAAGTTTTTCAAAATCAATATCCTGGAAATAACCAGGTCCTAAACTTAGAAGTTGATTCAAATTGATTAATCGATGTTTTTCTTAAAAAGCACGAGATATCAATAAAGAATTAACGCGAACTAAGTTTTTCAAAATCAATTTCCTGGAAATAACTAGGTCCTAAACTTAGAAGTTGATTTAAATTGATCAGTCGATGTCTTTCTTAAAAAACACGAGATATCAATAAAGAATTAACGTGAACTAAGTTTTTCAAAATCAATATCCTGGAAATAACTAGGTCCTAAACTTAGAAGTTGATTCAAATTGATTAATCCATGTTTTTCTTAAAAAGCACGAGATATCAATAAAGAATTAATGCGAACTAAGTTTTTCATAATCAATGTCCTGGATGCAACCAGGTCCTAAACTTAGAAGTGGATTCAAATTGATTAATCGATGTTTTTCTTAAAAAACACGAGATATCAATAAAGAATTAACGTGAACTAAGTTTTTCAAAATCAATATCCTGGAAATAACCAGGTCCTAAACTTAGAAGTTGATTCAAATTGATTAATTGATGTTTTTCTTAAAAAGCACGAGATATCAATAAAGAATTAACGCGAACTAAGTTTCTCAAAATCAATGTCCTGGATATAACCAGGTCCTAAACTTAGAAGTTGATTCAAATTGATTAATCGATGTTTTTCTTAAAAAGCACGAGATATCAATAAAGAATTAACGCGAACTAAGTTTTTCAAAATCAATATCCTGGAAATAACCAGGTCCTAAACTTAGAAGTGGATTCAAATTGATTAATTGATGTTTTTCTTAAAAAACACGAGATATCAATAAAGAATTAACGGGAACTAAGTTTTTCAAAATCAATATCCTGGAAATAACCAGGTCCTAAACTTAGAAGTTGATTCAAATTGATTAATCGATGTTTTTCTTAAAAAGCACGAGATATCAATAAAGAATTAACGCGAACTAAGTTTATCAAAATCAATATCCTGGAAATAACCAAGTCCTAAACTTAGAAGTTGATTCAAATTGATTAATCGATGTTTTTCTTAAAAAACACGAGATATCAATAAAGAATTAACGCGAACTAAGTTTTTCAAAATCAATATC
The DNA here is from genome assembly GCF_963169125.1 of Humulus lupulus. NCBI lineage: Eukaryota > Viridiplantae > Streptophyta > Magnoliopsida > Rosales > Cannabaceae > Humulus > Humulus lupulus. The sequence continues at coordinate 96,438,028 of NC_084793.1, forward strand.
CTGGAAATAACTAAGTCCTAAACTTAGAAGTTGATTCAAATTGATCAGTTGATGTCTTTCTTAAAAAGAACGAGATATTAATAAAAAAATTAATGCGAACTAAGTTTTTCAAAATCTATGTCCTGGATGAAACCAGGTCCTAAACTTAGAAGTTGATTCAAATTGATTAATCGATGTTTTTCTTAAAAAGCACGAGATATCAATAAAGAATTAACGCGAACTAAGTTTTTCAAAATCAATATCCTGGAAATAACCAGGTCCTAAACTTAGAAGTTGATTCAAATTGATTAATCGATGATTTTCTTAAAAAGCACGAGATATCAATAAAGAATTAACGCGAACTAAGTTTTTCAAAATCAATATCCTGGAAATAACCAGGTCCTAAACTTAGAAGTTGATTCAAATTGATTAATCGATGTTTTTCTTAAAAAGCACGAGATATCAATAAAGAATTAACGCGAACTAAGTTTCTCAAAATCAATGTCCTGGATATAACCAGGTCCTAAACTTAGAAGTTGATTCAAATTGATTAATCGATGTTTTTCTTAAAAAGCACGAGATATCAATAAAGAATTAACGCGAACTAAGTTTTTCAAAATCAATATCCTGGAAGTAACCAGGTCCTAAACTTATAAGTTGATTCAAATTGATTAATCGATGTTTTTCTTAAAAAGCACGAGATATCAATAAAGAATTAACGCGAACTAAGTTTTTCAAAATCAATATCCTGGAAATAACTAGGTCCTAAACTTAGAAGTTGATTTAAATTGATCAGTCGATGTCTTTCTTAAAAAACACGAGATATCAATAAAGAATTAACGTGAACTAAGTTTTTCAAAATCAATATCCTGGAAATAACCAGGTCCTAAACTTAGAAGTTGATTCAAATTGATTAATCGATGTTTTTCTTAAAAAGCACGAGATATCAATAAAGAATTAACGCGAACTAAGTTTCTCAAAATCAATGTCCTGGATGCAACCAAGTCCTAAACTTAGAAGTTGATTCAAATTGATTAATCGATGTTTTTCTTAAAAGCACGAAATATCAATAAAGAATTAACGCGAACTAAGTTTTTCAAAATCAATGTCCTGGATGCAACCAGGTCCTAAACTTAGAAGTGGATTCAAATTGATTAATTAATGTTTTTCTTAAAAAACACGAGATATCAATAAAGAATTAACGTGAACTAAGTTTTTCAAAATCAATATCCTGGAAATAACCAGGTCCAAAACTTAGAAGTTGATTCAAATTGATTAATCTATGTTTTTCTTAAAAAGCACGAGATATCAATAAAGAATTAACTCGAACTAAGTTTATCAAAATCAATGTCCTGGATGCAACCAGGTCCTAAACTTAGAAGTTGATTCAAATTGATTAATCGATGTTTTTCTTAAAAAGCACGAGATATCAATAAAGAATTAACGCGAACTAAGTTTCTCAAAATCAATGTCCTGGATATAACCAGGTCCTAAACTTAGAAGTTGATTCAAATTGATTAATCGATGTTTTTCATAAAAAGCACGAGATATCAATAAAGAATTAACGCGAACTAAGTTTTTCAAAATCAATATCCTGGAAATAACTAAGTCCTAAACTTAGAAGTTGATTCAAATTGATCAGTTGATGTCTTTCTTAAAAAGAACGAGATATTAATAAAAAAATTAATGCGAACTAAGTTTTTCAAAATCTATGTCCTGGATGAAACCAGGTCCTAAACTTAGAAGTTGATTCAAATTGATTAATCGATGTTTTTCTTAAAAAGCACGAGATATCAATAAAGAATTAACGCGAACTAAGTTTTTCAAAATCAATATCCTGGAAATAACCAGGTCCTAAACTTAGAAGTTGATTCAAATTGATTAATCGATGATTTTCTTAAAAAGCACGAGATATCAATAAAGAATTAACGCGAACTAAGTTTTTCAAAATCAATATCCTGGAAATAACCAGGTCCTAAACTTAGAAGTTGATTCAAATTGATTAATCGATGTTTTTCTTAAAAAGCACGAGATATCAATAAAGAATTAACGCGAACTAAGTTTCTCAAAATCAATGTCCTGGATATAACCAGGTCCTAAACTTAGAAGTTGATTCAAATTGATTAATCGATGTTTTTCTTAAAAAGCACGAGATATCAATAAAGAATTAACGCGAACTAAGTTTTTCAAAATCAATATCCTGGAAGTAACCAGGTCCTAAACTTAGAAGTTGATTCAAATTGATTAATCGATGTTTTTCTTAAAAAGCACGAGATATCAATAAAGAATTAACGCGAACTAAGTTTTTCAAAATCAATATCCTGGAAATAACTAGGTCCTAAACTTAGAAGTTGATTTAAATTGATCAGTCGATGTCTTTCTTAAAAAACACGAGATATCAATAAAGAATTAACGTGAACTAAGTTTTTCAAAATCAATATCCTGGAAATAACCAGGTCCTAAACTTAGAAGTTGATTCAAATTGATTAATCGATGTTTTTCTTAAAAAGCACGAGATATCAATAAAGAATTAACGCGAACTAAGTTTCTCAAAATCAATGTCCTGGATGCAACCAAGTCCTAAACTTAGAAGTTGATTCAAATTGATTAATCGATGTTTTTCTTAAAAGCACGAAATATCAATAAAGAATTAACGCGAACTAAGTTTTTCAAAATCAATGTCCTGGATGCAACCAGGTCCTAAACTTAGAAGTGGATTCAAATTGATTAATTGATGTTTTTCTTAAAAAACACGAGATATCAATAAAGAATTAACGTGAACTAAGTTTTTCAAAATCAATATCCTGGAAATAACCAGGTCCTAAACTTAGAAGTTGATTCAAATTGATTAATCTATGTTTTTCTTAAAAAGCACGAGATATCAATAAAGAATTAACTCGAACTAAGTTTATCAAAATCAATGTCCTGGATGCAACCAGGTCCTAAACTTAGAAGTTGATTCAAATTGATTAATCGATGTTTTTCTTAAAAAGCACGAGATATCAATAAAGAATTAACGCGCACTAAGTTTCTCAAAATCAATGTCCTGGATATAACCAGGTCCTAAACTTAGAAGTTGATTCAAATTGATTAATCGATGTTTTTCATAAAAAGCACGAGATATCAATAAAGAATTAACGCGAACTAAGTTTTTCAAAATCTATATCCTGGAAATAACGAAGTCCTAAACTTAGAAGTTGATTCAAATTGATTAATCGTGTTTTTCTTAAAAAACACGAGATATCAATAAAGAATTAACGCGAACTAAGTTTTTCAAAATCAATATCCTGGAAATAACTAAGTCCTAAACTTAGAAGTTGATTAAAATTGATCAGTCGATGTCTTTCTTAAAAACAACGAGATATTAATAAAAAAATTAATGCGAACTAAGTTTTTCAAAATCAATGTCCTGGATGAAACCAGGTCCTAAACTTAGAAGTTGATTCAAATTGATTAATCGATGTTATTCTTAAAAAGCACGAGATATCAATAAAGAATTAACGCGAACTAAGTTTTTCAAAATCAATGTCCTGGATGCAACCAGGTCTTAAACTTAGATGTTGATTCAAATTGATTAATTGATGTTTTTCTTAAAAAGCACGAGATATCAATAAAGAATTAACGTGTACTAAGTTTTTAAAAATCAATATCTTGGAAATAACCAGGTCCTAAACTTAGAAGTTGATTCAAATTGATTAATCGATGTTTTTCTTAAAAAGCACGAGATATCAATAAAGAATTAACGCGAACTAAGTTTATCAAAATCAATGTCCTGGATGCAACCAGATCCTAAACTTAGAAGTTGATTCAAATTGATTAATCGATGTTTTTCTTAAAAAGCACGAGATATCAATAAAGAATTAACGCGAACTAAGTTTCTCAAAATCAATGTCCTGGATATAACCAGGTCCTAAACTTAGAAGTTGATTCAAATTGATTAATCGATGTTTTTCTTAAAAAGCACGAGATATCAATAAAGAATTAACGCGAACTAAGTTTTTCAAAATCAATGTCCTGGATGCAACCAGGTCTTAAACTTAGATGTTGATTCAAATTGATTAATTGATGTTTTTCTTAAAAAGCACGAGATATCAATAAAGAATTAACGTGTACTAAGTTTTTAAAAATCAATATCTTGGAAATGACCAGGTCCTAAACTTAGAAGTTGATTCAAATTGATTAATCGATGTTTTTCTTAAAAAGCACGAGATATCAATAAAGAATTAACGTGAACTAAGTTTATCAAAATCAATGTCCTGGATGCAACCAGATCCTAAACTTAGAAGTTGATTCAAATTGATTAATCGATGTTTTTCTTAAAAGCACGAAATATCAATAAAGAATTAACGCGAACTAAGTTTTTCAAAATCAATGTCCTGGATGCAACCAGGTCCTAAACTTAGAAGTGGATTCAAATTGATTAATTAATGTTTTTCTTAAAAAACACGAGATATCAATAAAGAATTAACGTGAACTAAGTTTTTCAAAATCAATATCCTGGAAATAACCAGGTCCAAAACTTAGAAGTTGATTCAAATTGATTAATCTATGTTTTTCTTAAAAAGCACGAGATATCAATAAAGAATTAACTCGAACTAAGTTTATCAAAATCAATGTCCTGGATGCAACCAGGTCCTAAACTTAGAAGTTGATTCAAATTGATTAATCGATGTTTTTCTTAAAAAGCACGAGATATCAATAAAGAATTAACGCGAACTAAGTTTCTCAAAATCAATGTCCTGGATATAACCAGGTCCTAAACTTAGAAGTTGATTCAAATTGATTAATCGATGTTTTTCATAAAAAGCACGAGATATCAATAAAGAATTAACGCGAACTAAGTTTTTCAAAATCAATATCCTGGAAATAACTAAGTCCTAAACTTAGAAGTTGATTCAAATTGATCAGTTGATGTCTTTCTTAAAAAGAACGAGATATTAATAAAAAAATTAATGCGAACTAAGTTTTTCAAAATCTATGTCCTGGATGAAACCAGGTCCTAAACTTAGAAGTTGATTCAAATTGATTAATCGATGTTTTTCTTAAAAAGCACGAGATATCAATAAAGAATTAACGCGAACTAAGTTTTTCAAAATCAATATCCTGGAAATAACCAGGTCCTAAACTTAGAAGTTGATTCAAATTGATTAATCGATGATTTTCTTAAAAAGCACGAGATATCAATAAAGAATTAACGCGAACTAAGTTTTTCAAAATCAATATCCTGGAAATAACCAGGTCCTAAACTTAGAAGTTGATTCAAATTGATTAATCGATGTTTTTCTTAAAAAGCACGAGATATCAATAAAGAATTAACGCGAACTAAGTTTCTCAAAATCAATGTCCTGGATATAACCAGGTCCTAAACTTAGAAGTTGATTCAAATTGATTAATCGATGTTTTTCTTAAAAAGCACGAGATATCAATAAAGAATTAACGCGAACTAAGTTTTTCAAAATCAATATCCTGGAAGTAACCAGGTCCTAAACTTAGAAGTTGATTCAAATTGATTAATCGATGTTTTTCTTAAAAAGCACGAGATATCAATAAAGAATTAACGCGAACTAAGTTTTTCAAAATCAATATCCTGGAAATAACTAGGTCCTAAACTTAGAAGTTGATTTAAATTGATCAGTCGATGTCTTTCTTAAAAAACACGAGATATCAATAAAGAATTAACGTGAACTAAGTTTTTCAAAATCAATATCCTGGAAATAACCAGGTCCTAAACTTAGAAGTTGATTCAAATTGATTAATCGATGTTTTTCTTAAAAAGCACGAGATATCAATAAAGAATTAACGCGAACTAAGTTTCTCAAAATCAATGTCCTGGATGCAACCAAGTCCTAAACTTAGAAGTTGATTCAAATTGATTAATCGATGTTTTTCTTAAAAGCACGAAATATCAATAAAGAATTAACGCGAACTAAGTTTTTCAAAATCAATGTCCTGGATGCAACCAGGTCCTAAACTTAGAAGTGGATTCAAATTGATTAATTGATGTTTTTCTTAAAAAACACGAGATATCAATAAAGAATTAACGTGAACTAAGTTTTTCAAAATCAATATCCTGGAAATAACCAGGTCCTAAACTTAGAAGTTGATTCAAATTGATTAATCTATGTTTTTCTTAAAAAGCACGAGATATCAATAAAGAATTAACTCGAACTAAGTTTATCAAAATCAATGTCCTGGATGCAACCAGGTCCTAAACTTAGAAGTTGATTCAAATTGATTAATCGATGTTTTTCTTAAAAAGCACGAGATATCAATAAAGAATTAACGCGAACTAAGTTTCTCAAAATCAATGTCCTGGATATAACCAGGTCCTAAACTTAGAAGTTGATTCAAATTGATTAATCGATGTTTTTCATAAAAAGCACGAGATATCAATAAAGAATTAACGCGAACTAAGTTTTTCAAAATCTATATCCTGGAAATAACGAAGTCCTAAACTTAGAAGTTGATTCAAATTGATTAATCGTGTTTTTCTTAAAAACACGAGATATCAATAAAGAATTAACGCGAACTAAGTTTTTCAAAATCAATATCCTGGAAATAACTAAGTCCTAAACTTAGAAGTTGATTAAAATTGATCAGTCGATGTCTTTCTTAAAAACAACGAGATATTAATAAAAAAATTAATGCGAACTAAGTTTTTCAAAATCAATGTCCTGGATGAAACCAGGTCCTAAACTTAGAAGTTGATTCAAATTGATTAATCGATGTTATTCTTAAAAAGCACGAGATATCAATAAAGAATTAACGCGAACTAAGTTTTTCAAAATCAATGTCCTGGATGCAACCAGGTCTTAAACTTAGATGTTGATTCAAATTGATTAATTGATGTTTTTCTTAAAAAGCACGAGATATCAATAAAGAATTAACGTGTACTAAGTTTTTAAAAATCAATATCTTGGAAATAACCAGGTCCTAAACTTAGAAGTTGATTCAAATTGATTAATCGATGTTTTTCTTAAAAAGCACGAGATATCAATAAAGAATTAACGCGAACTAAGTTTATCAAAATCAATGTCCTGGATGCAACCAGATCCTAAACTTAGAAGTTGATTCAAATTGATTAATCGATGTTTTTCTTAAAAAGCACGAGATATCAATAAAGAATTAACGCGAACTAAGTTTCTCAAAATCAATGTCCTGGATATAACCAGGTCCTAAACTTAGAAGTTGATTCAAATTGATTAATCGATGTTTTTCTTAAAAAGCACGAGATATCAATAAAGAATTAACGCGAACTAAGTTTTTCAAAATCAATGTCCTGGATGCAACCAGGTCTTAAACTTAGATGTTGATTCAAATTGATTAATTGATGTTTTTCTTAAAAAGCACGAGATATCAATAAAGAATTAACGTGTACTAAGTTTTTAAAAATCAATATCTTGGAAATGACCAGGTCCTAAACTTAGAAGTTGATTCAAATTGATTAATCGATGTTTTTCTTAAAAAGCACGAGATATCAATAAAGAATTAACGCGAACTAAGTTTATCAAAATCAATGTCCTGGATGCAACCAGATCCTAAACTTAGAAGTTGATTCAAATTGATTAATCGATGTTTTTCTTAAAAAGCACGAGATATCAATAAAGAATTAACGCGAACTAAGTTTCTCAAAATCAATGTCCTGGATATAACCAGGTCCTAAACTTAGAAGTTGATTCAAATTGATTAATCGATGTTTTTCTTAAAAAGCACGAGATATCAATAAAGAATTAACGCGAACTAAGTTTTTCAAAATCAATATCCTGGAAATAACCAGGTCCTAAACTTAGAAGTTGATTCAAATTGATTAATCGATGTTTTTCTTAAAAAGCACGAGATATCAATAAAGAATTAACGCGAACTAAGTTTTTCAAAATCAATATCCTGGAAATAACTAGGTCCTAAACTTAGAAGTTGATTTAAATTGATCAGTCGATGTCTTTCTTAAAAAACACGAGATATCAATAAAGAATTAACGTGAACTAAGTTTTTCAAAATCAATATCCTGGAAATAACTAGGTCCTAAACATAGAAGTTGATTCAAATTGATTAATCCATGTTTTTCTTAAAAAGCACGAGATATCAATAAAGAATTAATGCGAACTAAGTTTTTCATAATCAATGTCCTGGATGCAACCAGGTCCTAAACTTAGAAGTGGATTCAAATTGATTAATCGATGTTTTTCTTAAAAAACACGAGATATCAATAAAGAATTAACGTGAACTAAGTTTTTCAAAATCAATATCCTGGAAATAACCAGGTCCTAAACTTAGAAGTTGATTCAAATTGATTAATTGATGTTTTTCTTAAAAAGCACGAGATATCAATAAAGAATTAACGCGAACTAAGTTTCTCAAAATCAATGTCCTGGATATAACCAGGTCCTAAACTTAGAAGTTGATTCAAATTGATTAATCGATGTTTTTCTTAAAAAGCACGAGATATCAATAAAGAATTAACGCGAACTAAGTTTTTCAAAATCAATATCCTGGAAATAACCAGGTCCTAAACTTAGAAGTTGATTCAAATTGATTAATCGATGTTTTTCTTAAAAAGCACGAGATATCAATAAAGAATTAACGCGAACTAAGTTTTTCAAAATCAATATCCTGGAAATAACTAGGTCCTAAACTTAGAAGTTGATTTAAATTGATCAGTCGATGTCTTTCTTAAAAAACACGAGATATCAATAAAGAATTAACGTGAACTAAGTTTTTCAAAATCAATATCCTGGAAATAACTAGGTCCTAAACTTAGAAGTTGATTCAAATTGATTAATCCATGTTTTTCTTAAAAAGCACGAGATATCAATAAAGAATAAATGCGAACTAAGTTTTTCATAATCAATGTCCTGGATGCAACCAGGTCCTAAACTTAGAAGTGGATTCAAATTGATTAATCGATGTTTTTCTTAAAAAACACGAGATATCAATAAAGAATTAACGTGAACTAAGTTTTTCAAAATCAATATCCTGGAAATAACCAGGTCCTAAACTTAGAAGTTGATTCAAATTGATTAATTGATGTTTTTCTTAAAAAGCACGAGATATCAATAAAGAATTAACGCGAACTAAGTATCTCAAAATCAATATCCTGGATATAACCAGGTCCTAAACTTAGAAGTTCATTCAAATTGATTAATCGATGTTTTTCTTAAAAAGCACAAGATATCAATAAAGAATTAACGCGAACTAAGTTTTTCAAAATCAATATCCTGGAAATAACCAGGACCTAAACTTAGAAGTTGATTCAAATTGATTAATCGATGTTTTTCTTAAAAAGCACGAGATATCAATAAAGAATTAACTCGAAATAAGTTTTTCAAAATCTATATCCTGGAAATAACTAGGTCCTAAACTTAGAAGTTTATTCAAATTGATTAATTAATGTTTTTCTTGAAAAACACGAGATAACAATAAAGAATTAACGTGAACTAAGCTTTTCAAAATCAATATCCTGGAAATAACCAGGTCCTAAACTTAGAAGTTGATTCAAATTGATTAATTGATGTTTTTCTTAAAAAACATGAGATATCAATAAAGAATTAAAGTGAACTAAGCTTTTCAATATCAATATCTTGGAAATAACCAGGTCCTAAACTTAGAAGTTCATTCAAATTGATTAATCGATGTTTTTCTTAAAAAGCACGAGATAACGATAAAGAATTAACGCGAAATAAGTTTTTCAAAATCAATATCCTGGAAATAACTTGGTCCTAAACTTAGAAGTTGATTTAAATTGATCAGTCGATGTCTTTCTGAAAAAGCACGAGATATTAATAAAAAAATTAATGCGAACTAAGTTTTTCAAAATCACTGTCCTGGATGAAACCAGGTCCTAAACTTAGAAGTTGATTCAAATTGATTAATCGATGTTATTCTTAAAAAGCACGAGATATCAATAAAGAATTAACGCGAACTAACTTTTTCAAAATCAATCTCCTGGATGCAACCAGGTCTTAAACTTAGATGTTGATTCAAATTGATTAATTGATGTTTTTCTTAAAAAGCACGAGATATCAATAAAGAATTAACGTGTACTAAGTTTTTAAAAATCAATATCTTGGAAATAACCAGGTCCTAAACTTAGAAGTTGATTCAAATTGATTAATCGATGTTTTTCTTAAAAAGCACGAGATATCAATAAAGAATTAACGTGAACTAAGTTTTTCAAAATCAATGTCCTGGATATAACCAGGTCCTAAACTTAGAAGTCGATTCAAATTGATTAATCGATGTTTTTCTTAAAAAGCACGAGATATCAATAAAGAATTTACGCGAACTAAGTTTTTCAAAATCAATATCCTGGAAATAACCAAGTCCTAAACTTAGAAGTTGATTCAAATTGATTAATCGATGTTTTTCTTAAAAAACACGAGATATCGATAAAGAATTAACGTGAACTAAGTTTTTCAAAATCAATATCCTGGAAATAACTAAGTCCTAAACTTAGAAGTTGATTCAAATTGATCAGTCGATGTCTTTCTTAAAAAGAACGAGATATTAATAAAAAAATTAATGCGAACTAAGTTTTTCAAAATCAATGTCCTGGATGAAACCAGGTCCTAAACTTAGAAGTTGATTCAAATTGATTAATCGATGTTATTCTTAAAAAGCACGAGATATCAATAAAGAATTAACGCGAACTAAGTTTTTCAAAATCAATATCCTGGAAATAACCAGGTCTTAAACTTAGATGTTGATTCAAATTGATTAATTGATGTTTTTCTTAAAAAACACGAGATATCAATAAAGAATTAACGTGTACTAAGTTTTTAAAAATCAATATCTTGGAAATAACCAGGTCCAAAACTTAGAAGTTGATTCAAATTGATTAATCGATGTTTTTCTTAAAAGCACGAGATATCAATAAAGAATTAACGCGAACTAAGTTTTTCAAAATCAATGTCCTGGATGCAACCAGGTCCTAAACTTAGAAGTGGATTCAAATTGATTAATTGATGTTTTTCTTAAAAAACACGAGATATCAATAAAGAATTAACGTGAACTAAGTTTTTCAAAATCAATATCCTGGAAATAACCAGGTCCTAAACTTAGAAGTTGATTCAAATTGATTAATTGATGTTTTTCTTAAAAAGCACGAGATATCAATAAAGAATTAACGCGAACTAAGTTTCTCAAAATCAATATCCTGGATATAACCAGGTCCTAAACTTAGAAGTTCATTCAAATTGATTAATCGATGTTTTTCTTAAAAAGCACAAGATATCAATAAAGAATTAACGCGAACTAAGTTTTTCAAAATCAATATCCTGGAAATAACCAGGACCTAAACTTAGAAGTTGATTCAAATTGATTAATCGATGTTTTTCTTAAAAAGCACGAGATATCAATAAAGAATTAACTCGAAATAAGTTTTTCAAAATCTATATCCTGGAAATAACTAGGTCCTAAACTTAGAAGTTTATTCAAATTGATTAATTAATGTTTTTCTTGAAAAACACGAGATAACAATAAAGAATTAACGTGAACTAAGCTTTTCAAAATCAATATCCTGGAAATAACCAGGTCCTAAACTTAGAAGTTGATTCAAATTGATTAATTGATGTTTTTCTTAAAAAACATGAGATATCAATAAAGAATTAAAGTGAACTAAGCTTTTCAATATCAATATCTTGGAAATAACCAGGTCCTAAACTTAGAAGTTGATTCAAATTGATTAATCGATGTTTTTCTTAAAAAGCACGAGATAACGATAAAGAATTAACGCGAAATAAGTTTTTCAAAATCAATATCCTGGAAATAACTTGGTCCTAAACTTAGAAGTTGATTTAAATTGATCAGTCGATGTCTTTCTGAAAAAGCACGAGATATTAATAAAAAAATTAATGCGAACTAAGTTTTTCAAAATCACTGTCCTGGATGAAACCAGGTCCTAAACTTAGAAGTTGATTCAAATTGATTAATCGATGTTATTCTTAAAAAGCACGAGATATCAATAAAGAATTAACGCGAACTAACTTTTTCAAAATCAATCTCCTGGATGCAACCAGGTCTTAAACTTAGATGTTGATTCAAATTGATTAATTGATGTTTTTCTTAAAAAGCACGAGATATCAATAAAGAATTAACGTGTACTAAGTTTTTAAAAATCAATATCTTGGAAATAACCAGGTCCTAAACTTAGAAGTTGATTCAAATTGATTAATCGATGTTTTTCTTAAAAAGCACGAGATATCAATAAAGAATTAACGTGAACTAAGTTTTTCAAAATCAATGTCCTGGATATAACCAGGTCCTAAACTTAGAAGTCGATTCAAATTGATTAATCGATGTTTTTCTTAAAAAGCACGAGATATCAATAAAGAATTTACGCGAACTAAGTTTTTCAAAATCAATATCCTGGAAATAACCAAGTCCTAAACTTAGAAGTTGATTCAAATTGATTAATCGATGTTTTTCTTAAAAAACACGAGATATCGATAAAGAATTAACGCGAACTAAGTTTTTCAAAATCAATATCCTGGAAATAACTAAGTCCTAAACTTAGAAGTTGATTCAAATTGATCAGTCGATGTCTTTCTTAAAAAGAACGAGATATTAATAAAAAAATTAATGCGAACTAAGTTTTTCAAAATCAATGTCCTGGATGAAACCAGGTCCTAAACTTAGAAGTTGATTCAAATTGATTAATCGATGTTATTCTTAAAAAGCACGAGATATCAATAAAGAATTAACGCGAACTAAGTTTTTCAAAATCAATATCCTGGAAATAACCAGGTCTTAAACTTAGATGTTGATTCAAATTGATTAATTGATGTTTTTCTTAAAAAACACGAGATATCAATAAAGAATTAACGTGTACTAAGTTTTTAAAAATCAATATCTTGGAAATAACCAGGTCCAAAACTTAGAAGTTGATTCAAATTGATTAATCGATGTTTTTCTTAAAAGCACGAGATATCAATAAAGAATTAACGCGAACTAAGTTTTTCAAAATCAATGTCCTGGATGCAACCAGGTCCTAAACTTAGAAGTGGATTCAAATTGATTAATTGATGTTTTTCTTAAAAAACACGAGATATCAATAAAGAATTAACGTGAACTAAGTTTTTCAAAATCAATATCCTGGAAATAACCAGGTCCTAAACTTAGAAGTTGATTCAAATTGATTAATCGATGTTTTTCTTAAAAAGCACGAGATATCAATAAAGAATTAACTCGAACTAAGTTTATCAAAATCAATGTCCTGGATGCAACCATGTCCTAAACTTAGAAGTTGATTCAAATTGATTAATCAATGTTTTTCTTAAAAAGCACGAGATATCAATAAAGAATTAACGCGAACTAAGTTTCTCAAAATCAATGTCCTGGATATAACCAGGTCCTAAACTTAGAAGTTGATTCAAATTGATTAATCGATGTTTTTCTTAAAAAACACGAGATATCAATAAAGAATTAACGCGAACTAAGTTTTTCAAAATCAATATCCTTGAAATAACTAAGTCCTAAACTTAGAAGTTGATTAAAATGGATCAGTAGATGTCTTTCTTAAAAAGAACGAGATATTAATAAAAAAATTAATGCCAACTAAGTTTTTCAAAATCAATGTCCTGGATGAAACCAGGTCCTAAACTTAGAAGTTGATTCAAATTGATTAATCGATGTTATTCTTAAAAAGCACGAGATATCAATAAAGAATTAACGCGAACTAAGTTTTTCAAAATCAATGTCCTGGATGCAACCAGGTCTTAAACTTAGATGTTGATTCAAATTGATTAATTGATGTTTTTCTTAAAAAGCACGAGATATCAATAAAGAATTAACGTGTACTAAGTTTTTAAAAATCAATATCTTGGAAATAACCAGGTCCTAAACTTAGAAGTTGATTCAAATTGATTAATCGATGTTTTTCTTAAAAAGCACGAGATATCAATAAAGAATTAACGCGAACTAAGTTTATCAAAATCAATGTCCTGGATGCAACCAGATCCTAAACTTAGAAGTTGATTCAAATTGATTAATCGATGTTTTTCTTAAAAAGCACGAGATATCAATAAAGAATTAACGCGAACTAAGTTTCTCAAAATCAATGTCCTGGATATAACCAGGTCCTAAACTTAGAAGTTGATTCAAATTGATTAATCGATGTTTTTCTTAAAAAGCACGAGATATCAATAAAGAATTAACGCGAACTAAGTTTTTCAAAATCAATGTCCTGGATGCAACCAGGTCTTAAACTTAGATGTTGATTCAAATTGATTAATTGATGTTTTTCTTAAAAAGCACGAGATATCAATAAAGAATTAACGTGTACTAAGTTTTTAAAAATCAATATCTTGGAAATAACCAGGTCCTAAACTTAGAAGTTGATTCAAATTGATTAATCGATGTTTTTCTTAAAAAGCACGAGATATCAATAAAGAATTAACGCGAACTAAGTTTATCAAATTCAATGTCCTGGATGCAACCAGATCCTAAACTTAGAAGTTGATTCAAATTGATTAATCGATGTTTTTCTTAAAAAGCACGAGATATCAATAAAGAATTAACGCGAACTAAGTTTCTCAAAATCAATGTCCTGGATATAACCAGGTCCTAAACTTAGAAGTTGATTCAAATTGATTAATCGATGTTTTTCTTAAAAAGCACGAGATATCAATAAAGAATTAACGCGAACTAAGTTTTTCAAAATCAATATCCTGGAAATAACCAGGTCCTAAACTTAGAAGTTGATTCAAATTGATTAATCGATGTTTTTCTTAAAAAGCACGAGATATCAATAAAGAATTAACGCGAACTAAGTTTTTCAAAATCAATATCCTGGAAATAACCAGGTCCTAAACTTAGAAGTTGATTCAAATTGATTAATCGATGTTTTTCTTAAAAAGCACGAGATATCAATAAAGAATTAACGCGAACTAAGTTTTTCAAAATCAATATCCTGGAAATAACTAGGTCCTAAACTTAGAAGTTGATTTAAATTGATCAGTCGATGTCTTTCTTAAAAAACACGAGATATCAATAAAGAATTAACGTGAACTAAGTTTTTCAAAATCAATATCCTGGAAATAACTAGGTCCTAAACTTAGAAGTTGATTCAAATTGATTAATCCATGTTTTTCTTAAAAAGCACGAGATATCAATAAAGAATTAATGCGAACTAAGTTTTTCATAATCAATGTCCTGGATGCAACCAGGTCCTAAACTTAGAAGTGGATTCAAATTGATTAATCGATGTTTTTCTTAAAAAACACGAGATATCAATAAAGAATTAACGTGAACTAAGTTTTTCAAAATCAATATCCTGGAAATAACCAGGTCCTAAACTTAGAAGTTGATTCAAATTGATTAATTGATGTTTTTCTTAAAAAGCACGAGATATCAATAAAGAATTAACGCGAACTAAGTTTCTCAAAATCAATATCCTGGATATAACCAGGTCCTAAACTTAGAAGTTGATTCAAATTGATTAATCGATGTTTTTCTTAAAAAGCACAAGATATCAATAAAGAATTAACGCGAACTAAGTTTTTCAAAATCAATATCCTGGAAATAACCAGGACCTAAACTTAGAAGTTGATTCAAATTGATTAATCGATGTTTTTCTTAAAAAGCACGAGATATCAATAAAGAATTAACTCGAAATAAGTTTTTCAAAATCTATATCCTGGAAATAACTAGGTCCTAAACTTAGAAGTTTATTCAAATTGATTAATTAATGTTTTTCTTGAAAAACACGAGATAACATTAAGAATTAACGTGAACTAAGCTTTTCAAAATCAATATCCTGGAAATAACCAGGTCCTAAACTTAGAAGTTGATTCAAATTGATTAATTGATGTTTTTCTTAAAAAACATGAGATATCAATAAAGAATTAAAGTGAACTAAGCTTTTCAATATCAATATCTTGGAAATAACCAGGTCCTAAACTTAGAAGTTGATTCAAATTGATTAATCGATGTTTTTCTTAAAAAGCACGAGATAACGATAAAGAATTAACGCGAAATAAGTTTTTCAAAATCAATATCCTGGAAATAACTAGGTCCTAAACTTAGAAGTTGATTAAAATTGATCAGTCGATGTCTTTCTCAAAAAGCACTAGATATTAATAAAAAAATTAATGCGAACTAAGTTTTTCAAAATCACTGTCCTGGATGAAACCAGGTCCTAAACTTAGAAGTTGATTCAAATTGATTAATCGATGTTATTCTTAAAAAGCACGAGATATCAATAAAGAATTAACGCGAACTAACTTTTTCAAAATCAATCTCCTGGATGCAACCAGGTCTTAAACTTAGATGTTGATTCAAATTGATTAATTGATGTTTTTCTTAAAAAGCACGAGATATCAATAAAGAATTAACGTGTACTAAGTTTTTAAAAATCAATATCTTGGAAATAACCAGGTCCTAAACTTAGAAGTTGATTCAAATTGATTAATCGATGTTTTTCTTAAAAAGCACGAGATATCAATAAAGAATTAACGTGAACTAAGTTTTTCAAAATCAATGTCCTGGATATAACCAGGTCCTAAACTTAGAAGTCGATTCAAATTGATTAATCGATGTTTTTCTTAAAAAGCACGAGATATCAATAAAGAATTTACGCGAACTAAGTTTTTCAAAATCAATATCCTGGAAATAACCAAGTCCTAAACTTAGAAGTTGATTCAAATTGATTAATCGATGTTTTTCTTAAAAAACACGAGATATCGATAAAGAATTAACGCGAACTAAGTTTTTCAAAATCAATATCCTGGAAATAACTAAGTCCTAAACTTAGAAGTTGATTCAAATTGATCAGTCGATGTCTTTCTTAAAAAGAACGAGATATTAATAAAAAAATTAATGCGAACTAAGTTTTTCAAAATCAATGTCCTGGATGAAACCAGGTCCTAAACTTAGAAGTTGATTCAAATTGATTAATCGATGTTATTCTTAAAAAGCACGAGATATCAATAAAGAATTAACGCGAACTAAGTTTTTATAAATCAATATCCTGGAAATAACCAGGTCTTAAACTTAGATGTTGATTCAAATTGATTAATTGATGTTTTTCTTAAAAAACACGAGATATCAATAAAGAATTAACGTGTACTAAGTTTTTAAAAATCAATATCTTGGAAATAACCAGGTCCAAAACTTAGAAGTTGATTCAAATTGATTAATCGATGTTTTTCTTAAAAGCACGAGATATCAATAAAGAATTAACGCGAACTAAGTTTTTCAAAATCAATGTCCTGGATGCAACCAGGTCCTAAACTTAGAAGTGGATTCAAATTGATTAATTGATGTTTTTCTTAAAAAGCACGAGATATCAATAAAGAATTAACGCGAACTAAGTTTTTCAAAATCAATATCCTGGAAATAACTAGGTCCTAAACTTAGAAGTTGATTCAAATTGATTAATCGATGTTTTTCTTAAAAAGCACGAGATATCAATAAAGAATTAACGTGAACTAAGTTTTTCAAAATCAATGTCCTGGATATAACCAGGTCCTAAACTTAGAAGTCGATTCAAATTGATTAATCGATGTTTTTCTTAAAAAGCACGAGATATCAATAAAGAATTTACGCGAACTAAGTTTTTCAAAATCAATATCCTGGAAATAACCAAGTCCTAAACTTAGAAGTTGATTCAAATTGATTAATCGATGTTTTTCTTAAAAAACACGAGATATCGATAAAGAATTAACGCGAACTAAGTTTTTCAAAATCAATATCCTGGAAATAACTAAGTCCTAAACTTAGAAGTTGATTCAAATTGATCAGTCGATGTCTTTCTTAAAAAGAACGAGATATTAATAAAAAAATTAATGCGAACTAAGTTTTTCAAAATCAATGTCCTGGATGAAACCAGGTCCTAAACTTAGAAGTTGATTCAAATTGATTAATCGATGTTATTCTTAAAAAGCACGAGATATCAATAAAGAATTAACGCGAACTAAGTTTTTATAAATCAATATCCTGGAAATAACCAGGTCTTAAACTTAGATGTTGATTCAAATTGATTAATTGATGTTTTTCTTAAAAAACACGAGATATCAATAAAGAATTAACGTGTACTAAGTTTTTAAAAATCAATATCTTGGAAATAACCAGGTCCAAAACTTAGAAGTTGATTCAAATTGATTAATCGATGTTTTTCTTAAAAGCACGAGATATCAATAAAGAATTAACGCGAACTAAGTTTTTCAAAATCAATGTCCTGGATGCAACCAGGTCCTAAACTTAGAAGTGGATTCAAATTGATTAATTGATGTTTTTCTTAAAAAACACGAGATATCAATAAAGAATTAACGTGAACTAAGTTTTTCAAAATCAATATCCTGGAAATAACCAGGTCCTAAACTTAGAAGTTGATTCAAATTGATTAATCGATGTTTTTCTTAAAAAGCACGAGATATCAATAAAGAATTAACTCGAACTAAGTTTATCAAAATCAATGTCCTGGATGCAACCATGTCCTAAACTTAGAAGTTGATTCAAATTGATTAATCAATGTTTTTCTTAAAAAGCACGAGATATCAATAAAGAATTAACGCGAACTAAGTTTCTCAAAATCAATGTCCTGGATATAACCAGGTCCTAAACTTAGAAGTTGATTCAAATTGATTAATCGATGTTTTTCTTAAAAAACACGAGATATCAATAAAGAATTAACGCGAACTAAGTTTTTCAAAATCAATATCCTGGAAATAACTAAGTCCTAAACTTAGAAGTTGATTAAAATTGATCAGTCGATGTCTTTCTTAAAAAGAACGAGATATTAATAAAAAAATTAATGCGAACTAAGTTTTTCAAAATCAATGTCCTGGATGAAACCAGGTCCTAAACTTAGAAGTTGATTCAAATTGATTAATCGATGTTATTCTTAAAAAGCACGAGATATCAATAAAGAATTAACGCGAACTAAGTTTTTCAAAATCAATGTCCTGGATGCAACCAGGTCTTAAACTTAGATGTTGATTCAAATTGATTAATTGATGTTTTTCTTAAAAAGCACGAGATATCAATAAAGAATTAACGTGTACTAAGTTTTTAAAAATCAATATCTTGGAAATAACCAGGTCCTAAACTTAGAAGTTGATTCAAATTGATTAATCGATGTTTTTCTTAAAAAGCACGAGATATTAATAAAGAATTAACGCGAACTAAGTTTATCAAAATCAATGTCCTGGATGCAACCAGATCCTAAACTTAGAAGTTGATTCAAATTGATTAATCGATGTTTTTCTTAAAAAGCACGAGATATCAATAAAGAATTAACGCGAACTAAGTTTCTCAAAATCAATGTCCTGGATATAACCAGGTCCTAAACTTAGAAGTTGATTCAAATTGATTAATCGATGTTTTTCTTAAAAAGCACGAGATATCAATAAAGAATTAACGCGAACTAAGTTTTTCAAAATCAATGTCCTGGATGCAACCAGGTCTTAAACTTAGATGTTGATTCAAATTGATTAATTGATGTTTTTCTTAAAAAGCACGAGATATCAATAAAGAATTAACGTGTACTAAGTTTTTAAAAATCAATATCTTGGAAATAACCAGGTCCTAAACTTAGAAGTTGATTCAAATTGATTAATCGATGTTTTTCTTAAAAAGCACGAGATATCAATAAAGAATTAACGCGAACTAAGTTTATCAAAATCAATGTCCTGGATGCAACCAGATCCTAAACTTAGAAGTTGATTCAAATTGATTAATCGATGTTTTTCTTAAAAAGCACGAGATATCAATAAAGAATTAACGCGAACTAAGTTTCTCAAAATCAATGTCCTGGATATAACCAGGTCCTAAACTTAGAAGTTGATTCAAATTGATTAATCGATGTTTTTCTTAAAAAGCACGAGATATCAATAAAGAATTAACGCGAACTAAGTTTTTCAAAATCAATATCCTGGAAATAACCAGGTCCTAAACATAGAAGTTGATTCAAATTGATTAATCGATGTTTTTCTTAAAAAGCACGAGATATCAATAAAGAATTAACGCGAACTAAGTTTTTCCAAATCAATATCCTGGAAATAACTAGGTCCTAAACTTAGAAGTTGATTTAAATTGATCAGTCGATGTCTTTCTTAAAAAACACGAGATATCAATAAAGAATTAACGTGAACTAAGTTTTTCAAAATCAATATCCTGGAAATAACTAGGTCCTAAACTTAGAAGTTGATTCAAATTGATTAATCCATGTTTTTCTTAAAAAGCACGAGATATCAATAAAGAATTAATGCGAACTAAGTTTTTCATAATCAATGTCCTGGATGCAACCAGGTCCTAAACTTAGAAGTGGATTCAAATTGATTAATCGATGTTTTTCTTAAAAAACACGAGATATCAATAAAGAATTAACGTGAACTAAGTTTTTCAAAATCAATATCCTGGAAATAACCAGGTCCTAAACTTAGAAGTTGATTCAAATTGATTAATTGATGTTTTTCTTAAAAAGCACGAGATATCAATAAAGAATTTACGCGAACTAAGTTTCTCAAAATCAATGTCCTGGATATAACCAGGTCCTAAACTTAGAAGTTGATTCAAATTGATTAATCGATGTTTTTCTTAAAAAGCACGAGATATCAATAAAGAATTAACGCGAACTAAGTTTTTCAAAATCAATATCCTGGAAATAACCAGGTCCTAAACTTAGAAGTTGATTCAAATTGATTAGTCGATGTTTTTCTTAAAAAGCACGAGATATCAATAAAGAATTAACGCGAACTAAGTTTTTCAAAATCAATATCCTGGAAATAACTAGGTCCTAAACTTAGAAGTTGATTTAAATTGATCAGTCGATGTCTTTCTTAAAAAACACGAGACATCAATAAAGAATTAACGTGAACTAAGTTTTTCAAAATCAATATCCTGGAAATAACTAGGTCCTAAACTTAGAAGTTGATTCAAATTGATTAATCCATGTTTTTCTTAAAAAGCACGAGATATCAATAAAGAATTAATGCGAACTAAGTTTTTCATAATCAATGTCCTGGATGCAACCAGGTCCTAAACTTAGAAGTGGATTCAAATTGATTAATCGATGTTTTTCTTAAAAAACACGAGATATCAATAAAGAATTAACGTGAACTAAGTTTTTCAAAATCAATATCCTGGAAATAACCAGGTCCTAAACTTAGAAGTTGATTCAAATTGATTAATTGATGTTTTTCTTAAAAAGCACGAGATATCAATAAAGAATTAACGCGAACTAAGTTTCTCAAAATCAATATCCTGGATATAACCAGGTCCTAAACTTAGAAGTTGATTCAAATTGATTAATTGATGTTTTTCTTAAAAAACATGAGATATCAATAAAGAATTAAAGTGAACTAAGCTTTTCAATATCAATATCTTGGAAATAACCAGGTCCTAAACTTAGAAGTATATTCAAATTGATTAATCGATGTTTTTCTTAAAAAGCACGAGATAACGATAAAGAATTAACGCGAAATAAGTTTTTCAAAATCAATATCCTGGAAATAACTAGGTCCTAAACTTAGAAGTTGATTTAAATTGCTCAGTCGATGTCTTTCTCAAAAAGCACGAGATATTAATAAAAAAATTAATGCGAACTAAGTTTTTCAAAATCACTGTCCTGGATGAAACCAGGTCCTAAACTTAGAAGTTGATTCAAATTGATTAATCGATGTTATTCTTAAAAAGCACGAGATATCAATAAAGAATTAACGCGAACTAACTTTTTCAAAATCAATGTCCTGGATGCAACCAGGTCTTAAACTTAGATGTTGATTCAAATTGATTAATTGATGTTTTTCTTAAAAAGCACGAGATATCAATAAAGAATTAACGTGTACTAAGTTTTTAAAAATCAATATCTTGGAAATAACCAGGTCCTAAACTTAGAAGTTGATTCAAATTGATTAATCGATGTTTTTCTTAAAAAGCACGAGATATCAATAAAGAATTAACGTGAACTAAGTTTTTCAAAATCAATGTCCTGGATATTACCAGGTCCTAAACTTAGAAGTCGATTCAAATTGATTAATCGATGTTTTTCTTAAAAAGCACGAGATATCAATAAAGAATTTACGCGAACTAAGTTTTTCAAAATCAATATCCTGGAAATAACCAAGTCCTAAACTTAGAAGTTGATTCAAATTGATTAATCGATGTTTTTCTTAAAAAACACGAGATATCGATAAAGAATTAACGCGAACTAAGTTTTTCAAAATCAATATCCTGGAAATAACTAAGTCCTAAACTTAGAAGTTGATTCAAATTGATCAGTCGATGTCTTTCTTAAAAAGAACGAGATATTAATAAAAAAATTAATGCGAACTAAGTTTTTCAAAATCAATGTCCTGGATGAAACCAGGTCCTAAACTTAGAAGTTGATTCAAATTGATTAATCGATGTTATTCTTAAAAAGCACGAGATATCAATAAAGAATTAACGCGAACTAAGTTTTTCAAAATCAATATCCTGGAAATAACCAGGTCTTAAACTTAGATGTTGATTCAAATTGATTAATTGATGTTTTTCTTAAAAAACACGAGATATCAATAAAGAATTAACGTGTACTAAGTTTTTAAAAATCAATATCTTGGAAATAACCAGGTCCAATACTTAGAAGTTGATTCAAATTGATTAATCGATGTTTTTCTTAAAAGCACGAGATATCAATAAAGAATTAACGCGAACTAAGTTTTTCAAAATCAATGTCCTGGATGCAACCAGGTCCTAAACTTAGAAGTGGATTCAAATTGATTAATAGATGTTTTTCTTAAAAAACACGAGATATCAATAAAGAATTAACGTGAACTAAGTTTTTCAAAATCAATATCCTGGAAATAACCAGGTCCTAAACTTAGAAGTTGATTCAAATTGATTAATCGATGTTTTTCTTAAAAAGCACGAGATATCAATAAAGAATTAACTCGAACTAAGTTTATCAAAATCAATGTCCTGGATGCAACCATGTCCTAAACTTAGAAGTTGATTCAAATTGATTAATCAATGTTTTTCTTAAAAAGCACGAGATATCAATAAAGAATTAACGCGAACTAAGTTTCTCAAAATCAATGTCCTGGATATAACCAGGTCCTAAACTTAGAAGTTGATTCAAATTGATTAATCGATGTTTTTCTTAAAAAGCACGAGATATCAATAAAGAATTACCGCGAACTAAGTTTTTCAAAATCAATATCCTGGCAATAACCAAGTCCTAAACTTAGAAGTTGATTCAAATTGATTAATCGATGTTTTTCTTAAAAAACACGAGATATCAATAAAGAATTAACGCGAACTAAGTTTTTCAAAATCAATATCTTGGAAATAACTAAGTCCTAAACTTAGAAGTTGATTCAAATTGATCAGTCGATGTCTTTCTCAAAAAGAACGAGATATTAATAAAAAAATTAATGCGAACTAAGTTTTTCAAAATCAATGTCCTGGATGAAACCAGGTCCTAAACTTAGAAGTTGATTCAAATTGATTAATCGATGTTATTCTTAAAAAGCACGAGATATCAATAAAGAATTAACGCGAACTAAGTTTTTCAAAATCAATGTCCTGGATGCAACCAGGTCTTAAACTTAGATGTTGATTCAAATTGATTAATTGATGTTTTTCTTAAAAAGCACGAGATATCAATAAAGAATTAACGTGTACTAAGTTTTTAAAAATCAATATCTTGGAAATAACCAGGTCCTAAACTTAGAAGTTGATTCAAATTGATTAATCGATGTTTTTCTTAAAAAGCACGAGATATCAATAAAGAATTAATGCGAACTAAGTTTTTCATAATCAATGTCCTGGATGCAACCAGGTCCTAAACTTAGAAGTGGATTCAAATTGATTAATCGATGTTTTTCTTAAAAAACACGAGATATCAATAAAGAATTAACGTGAACTAAGTTTTTCAAAATCAATATCCTGGAAATAACTAGGTCCTAAACTTAGAAGTTGATTCAAATTGATTAATTGATGTTTTTCTTAAAAAGCACGAGATATCAATAAAGAATTAACGTGTACTAAGTTTTTAAAAATCAATATCTTGGAAATAACCAGGTCCTAAACTTAGAAGTTGATTCAAATTGATTAATCGATGTTTTTCTTAAAAAGCACGAGATATCAATAAAGAATTAACGTGAACTAAGTTTTTCAAAATCAATGTCCTGGATATAACCAGGTCCTAAACTTAGAAGTCGATTCAAATTGATTAATCGATGTTTTTCTTAAAAAGCACGAGATATCAATAAAGAATTTACGCGAACTAAGTTTTTCAAAATCAATATCCTGGAAATAACCAAGTCCTAAACTTAGAAGTTGATTCAAATTGATTAATCAATGTTTTTCTTAAAAAACACGAGATATCAATAAAGAATTAACGCGAACTAAGTTTTTCAAAATCAATATCCTGGAAATAACCAGGTCCTAAACTTAGAAGTTGATTCAAATTGATCAGTCGATGTCTTTCTCAAAAAGAACGAGATATTAATAAAAAAATTAATGCGAACTAAGTTTTTCAAAATCAATGTCCTGGATGAAACCAGGTCCTAAACTTAGATGTTGATTCAAATTGATTAATCGATGTTATTCTTAAAAAGAACGAGATATCAATAAAGAATTAACGCGAACTAAGTTTTTCAAAATCAATGTCCTGGATGCAACCAGGTCTTAAACTTAGATGTTGATTCAAATTGATTAATTGATGTTTTTCTTAAAAAGCACGAGATATCAATAAAGAATTAACGTGTACTAAGTTTTTAAAAATCAATATCTTGGAAATAACCAGGTCCTAAACTTAGAAGTTGATTCAAATTGATTAATCGATGTTTCTCTTAAAAAGCACGAGATATCAATAAAGAATTACCGCGAACTAAGTTTTTCAAAATCAATATCCTGGCAATAACCAAGTCCTAAACTTAGAAGTTGATTCAAATTGATTAATCGATGTTTTTCTTAAAAAACACGAGATATCAATAAAGAATTAACGCGAACTAAGTTTTTCAAAATCAATATCTTGGAAATAACTAAGTCCTAAACTTAGAAGTTGATTCAAATTGATCAGTCGATGTCTTTCTCAAAAAGAACGAGATATTAATAAAAAAATTAATGCGAACTAAGTTTTTCAAAATCAATGTCCTGGATGAAACCAGGTCCTAAACTTAGAAGTTGATTCAAATTGATTAATCGATGTTATTCTTAAAAAGCACGAGATATCAATAAAGAATTAACGCGAACTAAGTTTTTCAAAATCAATGTCCTGGATGCAACCAGGTCTTAAACTTAGATGTTGATTCAAATTGATTAATTGATGTTTTTCTTAAAAAGCACGAGATATCAATAAAGAATTAACGTGTACTAAGTTTTTAAAAATCAATATCTTGGAAATAACCAGGTCCTAAACTTAGAAGTTGATTCAAATTGATTAATCGATGTTTTTCTTAAAAAGCACGAGATATCAATAAAGAATTAATGCGAACTAAGTTTTTCATAATCAATGTCCTGGATGCAACCAGGTCCTAAACTTAGAAGTGGATTCAAATTGATTAATCGATGTTTTTCTTAAAAAACACGAGATATCAATAAAGAATTAACGTGAACTAAGTTTTTCAAAATCAATATCCTGGAAATAACCAGGTCCTAAACTTAGAAGTTGATTCAAATTGATTAATTGATGTTTTTCTTAAAAAGCACGAGATATCAATAAAGAATTAACGTGTACTAAGTTTTTAAAAATCAATATCTTGGAAATAACCAGGTCCTAAACTTAGAAGTTGATTCAAATTGATTAATCGATGTTTTTCTTAAAAAGCACGAGATATCAATAAAGAATTAACGTGAACTAAGTTTTTCAAAATCAATGTCCTGGATATAACCAGGTCCTAAACTTAGAAGTCGATTCAAATTGATTAATCGATGTTTTTCTTAAAAAGCACGAGATATCAATAAAGAATTTACGCGAACTAAGTTTTTCAAAATCAATATCCTGGAAATAACCAAGTCCTAAACTTAGAAGTTGATTCAAATTGATTAATCAATGTTTTTCTTAAAAAACACGAGATATCAATAAAGAATTAACGCGAACTAAGTTTTTCAAAATCAATATCCTGGAAATAACCAGGTCCTAAACTTAGAAGTTGATTCAAATTGATCAGTCGATGTCTTTCTCAAAAAGAACGAGAAATTAATAAAAAAATTAATGCGAACTAAGTTTTTCAAAATCAATGTCCTGGATGAAACCAGGTCCTAAACTTAGAAGTTGATTCAAATTGATTAATCGATGTTATTCTTAAAAAGCACGAGATATCAATAAAGAATTAACGCGAACTAAGTTTTTCAAAATCAATGTCCTGGATGCAACCAGGTCTTAAACTTAGATGTTGATTCAAATTGATTAATTGATGTTTTTCTTAAAAAGCACGAGATATCAATAAAGAATTAACGTGTACTAAGTTTTTAAAAATCAATATCTTGGAAATAACCAGGTCCTAAACTTAGAAGTTGATTCAAATTGATTAATCGATGTTTTTCTTAAAAAGCACGAGATATCAATAAAGAATTAATGCGAACTAAGTTTTTCATAATCAATGTCCTGGATGCAACCAGGTCCTAAACTTAGAAGTGGATTCAAATTGATTAATCGATGTTTTTCTTAAAAAACACGAGATATCAATAAAGAATTAACGTGAACTAAGTTTTTCAAAATCAATATCCTGGAAATAACCAGGTCCTAAACTTAGAAGTTGATTCAAATTGATTAATTGATGTTTTTCTTAAAAAGCACGAGATATCAATAAAGAATTAACGTGTACTAAGTTTTTAAAAATCAATATCTTGGAAATAACCAGGTCCTAAACTTAGAAGTTGATTCAAATTGATTAATCGATGTTTTTCTTAAAAAGCACGAGATATCAATAAAGAATTAACGTGAACTAAGTTTTTCAAAATCAATGTCCTGGATATAACCAGGTCCTAAACTTAGAAGTCGATTCAAATTGATTAATCGATGTTTTTCTTAAAAAGCACGAGATATCAATAAAGAATTTACGCGAACTAAGTTTTTCAAAATCAATATCCTGGAAATAACCAAGTCCTAAACTTAGAAGTTGATTCAAATTGATTAATCAATGTTTTTCTTAAAAAACACGAGATATCAATAAAGAATTAACGCGAACTAAGTTTTTCAAAATCAATATCCTGGAAATAACCAGGTCCTAAACTTAGAAGTTGATTCAAATTGATCAGTCGATGTCTTTCTCAAAAAGAACGAGATATTAATAAAAAAATTAATGCGAACTAAGTTTTTCAAAATCAATGTCCTGGATGAAACCAGGTCCTAAACTTAGATGTTGATTCAAATTGATTAATCGATGTTATTCTTAAAAAGCACGAGATATCAATAAAGAATTAACGCGAACTAAGTTTTTCAAAATCAATATCCTGGATGCAACCAGGTCTTAAACTTAGATGTTGATTCAAATTGATTAATTGATGTTTTTCTTAAAAAGCACGAGATATCAATAAAGAATTAACGTGTACTAAGTTTTTAAAAATCAATATCTTGGAAATAACCAGGTCCTAAACTTAGAAGTTGATTCAAATTGATTAATCGATGTTTTTCTTAAAAAGCACGAGATATATATAAAGAATTAACGCGAACTAAGTTTATCAAAATCAATGTCCTGGATGCAACCAGATCCTAAACTTAGAAGTTGATTCAAATTGATTAATCGATGTTTTTCTTAAAAAGCACGAGATATCAATAAAGAATTAACGCGAACTATGTTTTTCAAAATCATTGTCCTGTATATAACCAGGTCCCAAACTTAGAAGTTGATTCAAATTGATTAATCGATGTTTTTCTTAAAAAGAACGAGATATCAATAAAGAATTAACGCGAACTAAGTTTTTCAAAATCAATATCCTGGAAATAACCAGGTCCTAAACATAGAAGTTGATTCAAATTGATTAATCGATGTTTTTCTTAAAAAGCACGAGATATCAATAAAGAATTAACGCGAACTAAGTTTTTCAAAATCAATATCCTGGAAATAACTAGGTCCTAAACTTAGAAGTTGATTTAAATTGAACAGTCGATGTCTTTCTTAAAAAACACGAGATATCAATAAAGAATTAACGTGAACTAAGTTTTTCAAAATCAATATCCTGGAAATAACCAGGTCCTAAACTTAGAAGTTGATTCAAATTGATTAATCCATGTTTTTCTTAAAAAGCACGAGATATCAATAAAGAATTAAGGTGAACTAAGTTTTTCAAAATCAATGTCCTGGATGCAACCAGGTCCTAAACTTAGAAGTGGATTCAAATTGATTAATCGATGTTTTTCTTAAAAAACACGAGATATCAATAAAGAATTAACGTGAACTAAGTTTTTCAAAATCAATATCCTGGAAATAACCAGGTCCTAAACTTAGAAGATGATTCAAATTGATTAATTGATGTTTTTCTTAAAAAGCACGAGATATCAATAAAGAATTAACGCGAACTAAGTTTCTCAAAATCAATGTCCTGGATATAACCAGGTCCTAAACTTAGAAGTTGATTCAAATTGATTAATCGATGTTTTTCTTAAAAAGCATAAGATATCAATAAAGAATTAACGCGAACTAAGTTTTTCAAAATCAATATCCTGGAAATAACCAGGACCTAAACATAGAAGTTGATTCAAATTGATTAATCGATGTTTTTCTTAAAAAGCACGAGATATCAATAAAGAATTAACTCGAAATAAGTTTTTCAAAATCAATATCCTGGAAATAATCAGGTCCTAAACGTAGAAGTTGATTCAAATTGATTAATCCATGTTTTTTTTAAAAAGCACGAGATATCAATAAAGAATTAAGGCGAACTAAGTTTTTCAAAATCAATGTCCTGGATGCTACCAGGTCCTAAACTTAGAAGTGGATTCAAATTGATTAATCGATGTTTTTCTTAAAAAACACGAGATATCAATAAAGAATTAACGTGAACTAAGTTTTTCAAAATCAATATCCTGGAAATAACCAGGTCCTAAACTTAGAAGTTGATTCAAATTGATTAATTGATGTTTTTCTTAAAAAGCACGAGATATCAATAAAGAATTAACGCGAACTAAGTTTCTCAAAATCAATGTCCTGGATATAACCAGGCCCTAAACTTAGAAGTTGATTCAAATTGATTAATCGATGTTTTTCTTAAAAAGCACAAGATATCAATAAAGAATTAACGCGAACTAAGTTTTTCAAAATCAATATCCTGGAAATAACCAGGACCTAAACTTAGAAGTTGATTCAAATTGATTAATCGATGTTTTTCTTAAAAAGCACGAGATATCAATAAAGAATTAACTCGAAATAAGTTTTTCAAAATCAATATCCTGGAAATAACTAGGTCCTAAACTTAGAAGTTTATTCAAATTGATTAATTAATGTTTTTCTTGAAAAACACGAGATAACAATAAAGAATTAACGTGAACTAAGCTTTTCAAAATCAATATCCTGGAAATAACCAGGTCCTAAACTTAGAAGTTGATTCAAATTGATTAATTGATGTTTTTCTTAAAAAACACGAGATATCAATAAAGAATTAACGTGAACTAAGTTTTTCAAAATCAATATCCTGGAAATAACCATGTCCTAAACTTAGAAGTTGATTCAAATTGATTAATCGATGTTTTTCTTAAATAGCACGAGATAACGATAAAGAATTAACGCGAAATAAGTTTTTCAAAATCAATATCCTGGAAATAACTAGGTCCTAAACTTAGAAGTTGATTTAAATTGATCAGTCGATGTCTTTCTCAAAAAGAACGAGATATTAATAAAAAAATTAATGCGAACTAAGTTTTTCAAAATCAATGTCCTGGATGAAACCAGGTCCTAAACTTAGATGTTGATTCAAATTGATTAATCGATGTTATTCTTAAAAAGCACGAGATATCAATAAAGAATTAACGCGAACTAAGTTTTTCAAAATCAATATCCTGGATGCAACCAGGTCTTAAACTTAGATGTTGATTCAAATTGATTAATTGATGTTTTTCTTAAAAAGCACGAGATATCAATAAAGAATTAACGTGTACTAAGTTTTTAAAAATCAATATCTTGGAAATAACCAGGTCCTAAACTTAGAAGTTGATTCAAATTGATTAATCGATGTTTTTCTTAAAAAGCACGAGATATATATAAAGAATTAACGCGAACTAAGTTTATCAAAATCAATGTCCTGGATGCAACCAGGTCCTAAACTTAGAAGTTGATTCAAATTGATTAATCGATGTTTTTCTTAAAAAGCACGAGATATCAATAAAGAATTAACGCGAACTATGTTTTTCAAAATCATTGTCCTGGATATAACCAGGTCCTAAACTTAGAAGTTGATTCAAATTGATTAATCGATGTTTTTCTTAAAAAGAACGAGATATCAATAAAGAATTAACGCGAACTAAGTTTTTCAAAATCAATATCCTGGAAATAACCAGGTCCTAAACATAGAAGTTGATTCAAATTGATTAATCGATGTTTTTCTTAAAAAGCACGAGATATCAATAAAGAATTAACGCGAACTAAGTTTTTCAAAATCAATATCCTGGAAATAACTAGGTCCTAAACTTAGAAGTTGATTTAAATTGAACAGTCGATGTCTTTCTTAAAAAACACGAGATATCAATAAAGAATTAACGTGAACTAAGTTTTTCAAAATCAATATCCTGGAAATAACCAGGTCCTAAACTTAGAAGTTGATTCAAATTGATTAATCCATGTTTTTCTTAAAAAGCACGAGATATCAATAAAGAATTAAGGTGAACTAAGTTTTTCAAAATCAATGTCCTGGATGCAACCAGGTCCTAAACTTAGAAGTGGATTCAAATTGATTAATCGATGTTTTTCTTAAAAAACACGAGATATCAATAAAGAATTAACGTGAACTAAGTTTTTCAAAATCAATATCCTGGAAATAACCAGGTCCTAAACTTAGAAGATGATTCAAATTGATTAATTGATGTTTTTCTTAAAAAGCACGAGATATCAATAAAGAATTAACGCGAACTAAGTTTCTCAAAATCAATGTCCTGGATATAACCAGGTCCTAAACTTAGAAGTTGATTCAAATTGATTAATCGATGTTTTTCTTAAAAAGCATAAGATATCAATAAAGAATTAACGCGAACTAAGTTTTTCAAAATCAATATCCTGGAAATAACCAGGACCTAAACTTAGAAGTTGATTCAAATTGATTAATCGATGTTTTTCTTAAAAAGCACGAGATATCAATAAAGAATTAACTCGAAATAAGTTTTTCAAAATCAATATCCTGGAAATAATCAGGTCCTAAACGTAGAAGTTGATTCAAATTGATTAATCCATGTTTTTTTTAAAAAGCACGAGATATCAATAAAGAATTAAGGCGAACTAAGTTTTTCAAAATCAATGTCCTGGATGCTACCAGGTCCTAAACTTAGAAGTGGATTCAAATTGATTAATCGATGTTTTTCTTAAAAAACACGAGATATCAATAAAGAATTAACGTGAACTAAGTTTTTCAAAATCAATATCCTGGAAATAACCAGGTCCTAAACTTAGAAGTTGATTCAAATTGATTAATTGATGTTTTTCTTAAAAAGCACGAGATATCAATAAAGAATTAACGCGAACTAAGTTTCTCAAAATCAATGTCCTGGATATAACCAGGCCCTAAACTTAGAAGTTGATTCAAATTGATTAATCGATGTTTTTCTTAAAAAGCACAAGATATCAATAAAGAATTAACGCGAACTAAGTTTTTCAAAATCAATATCCTGGAAATAACCAGGACCTAAACTTAGAAGTTGATTCAAATTGATTAATCGATGTTTTTCTTAAAAAGCACGAGATATCAATAAAGAATTAACTCGAAATAAGTTTTTCAAAATCAATATCCTGGAAATAACTAGGTCCTAAACTTAGAAGTTTATTCAAATTGATTAATTAATGTTTTTCTTGAAAAACACGAGATAACAATAAAGAATTAACGTGAACTAAGCTTTTCAAAATCAATATCCTGGAAATAACCAGGTCCTAAACTTAGAAGTTGATTCAAATTGATTAATTGATGTTTTTCTTAAAAAACACGAGATATCAATAAAGAATTAACGTGAACTAAGTTTTTCAAAATCAATATCCTGGAAATAACCATGTCCTAAACTTAGAAGTTGATTCAAATTGATTAATCGATGTTTTTCTTAAATAGCACGAGATAACGATAAAGAATTAACGCGAAATAAGTTTTTCAAAATCAATATCCTGGAAATAACTAGGTCCTAAACTTAGAAGTTGATTTAAATTGATCAGTCGATGTCAATCTTAAAAAGCACGAGATATTAATAAAAAAATTAATGCGAACTAAGTTTTTCAAAATCAATGTCCTGGATGAAACCAGGTCCTAAACTTAGAAGTTGATTCAAATTGATTAATCGATATTTTTCTTAAAAAGCACGAGATATCAATAAAGAATTAACGCGAACTAAGTTTTTTAAAATCAATGTCCTGGATGCAACCAGGTCTTAAACTTAGATGTTGATTCAAATTGATTAATTGATGTTTTTCTTAAAAAGCACGAGATATCAATAAAGAATTAACGTGTACTAAGATTTTAAAAATCAATATCTTGGAAGTAACCAGGTCCTAAACTTAGAAGTTGATTCAAATTGATTAATCGATGTTTTTCTTAAAAAGCACGAGATATCAATAAAGAATTAACGCGAACTAAGTTTATCAAAATCAATGTCCTGGACGCAACCAGATCCTAAACTTAGAAGTTGATTCAAATTGATTAATCGATGTTTTTCTTAAAAAGCACGAGATATCAATAAAGAATTAACGCGAACTATGTTTCTCAAAATCAATGTCCTGGATATAACCAGGTCCTAAACTTAGAAGTTGATTCAAATTGATTAATCGATGTTTTTCTTAAAAAGCACGAGATATCAATAAAGAATTAACGCGAACTAAGTTTTTCAAAATCAATATCCTGGAAATAACCAGGTCCTAAACTTAGAAGTTGATTCAAATTGATTAATCGATGTTTTTCTTAAAAAGCACGAGATATCAATAAAGAATTAACGCGAACTAAGTTTTTCAAAATCAATATCCTGGAAATAACGAGGTCCTAAACTTAGAAGTTGATTTAAATTGATCAGTCGATGTCTTTCTTAAAAAACACGAGATATCAATAAAGAATTAACGTGAACTAAGTTTTTCAAAATCAATATCCTGGAAATAACCAGGTCCTAAACTTAGAAGTTGATTCAAATTGATTAATCGATGTTTTTCTTAAAAAGCACGAGATATCAATAAAGAATTAATGCGAACTAAGTTTTTCAAAATCAATGTCCTGGATGCAACCAGGTCCTAAACTTAGAAGTTGATTCAAATTGATTAATCGATGTTTTTCTTAAAAAACACGAGATATCAATAAAGAATTAACGTGAACTAAGTTTTTCAAAATCAATATCCTGGAAATAACCAGGTCGTAAACTTAGAAGTTGATTCAAATTGATTAATTGATGTTTTTCTTAAAAAGCACGAGATATCAATAAAGAATTAACGCGAACTAAGTTTCTCAAAATCAATGTCCTGGATATAACCAGGTCCTAAACTTAGAAGTTGATTCAAATAGATTAATCGATGTTTTTCTTAAAAAACACAAGATATCAATAAAGAATTAACGCGAACTAAGTTTTTCAAAATCAATATCTTGGAAATAACTAAGTCCTAAACATAGAAGTTGATTCAAATTGATCAGTCGATGTCTTTCTTAAAAAGAACGAGATATTAATAAAAAAATTAATGCGAACTAAGTTTTTCAAAATCAATGTCCTGGAAATAACTAGGTCCTAAACTTAGAAGTTTATTCAAATTGATTAATTAATGTTTTTCTTGAAAAACACGAGATAACAATAAAGAATTAACGCGAACTATGTTTATCAAAATCAATGTCCTGGAAATAACCAGGTCCTAAACTTAGATGTTGATTCAAATTGATTAATTGATGTTTTTCTTAAAAAGCACGAGATATCAATAAAGAATTAACGTGTACTAAGTTTTTAAAAATCAATATCTTGGAAATAACCAGGTCCTAAACTTAGAAGTTGATTCAAATTGATTAATCGATGATTTTCTTAAAAAGCACGAGATATCAATAAAGAATTAACGCGAACTAAGTTTATCAAAATCAATGTCCTGGATGCAACCAGATCCTAAACTTAGAAGTTGATTCAAATTGATTAATCGATGTTTTTCTTAAAAAGCACGAGATATCAATAAAGAATTAACGCGAACTATGTTTCTCAAAATCAATGTCCTGGATATAACCAGGTCCTAAACTTAGAAGTTGATTCAAATTGATTAATCGATGTTTTTCTTAAAAAGCACGAGATATCAATAAAGAATTAACGCGAACTAAGTTTTTCAAAATCAATATCCTGGAAATAACCAGGTCCTAAACTTAGAAGTTGATTCAAATTGATTAATCGATGTTTTTCTTAAAAAGCACGAGATATCAATAAAGAATTAACGCGAACTAAGTTTTTCAAAATCAATATCCTGGAAATAACGAGGTCCTAAACTTAGAAGTTGATTTAAATTGATCAGTCGATGTCTTTCTTAAAAAACACGAGATATCAATAAAGAATTAACGTGAACTAAGTTTTTCAAAATCAATATCCTGGAAATAACCAGGTCCTAAACTTAGAAGTTGATTCAAATTGATTAATCGATGTTTTTCTTAAAAAGCACGAGATATCAATAAAGAATTAATGCGAACTAAGTTTTTCAAAATCAATGTCCTGGATGCAACCAGGTCCTAAACTTAGAAGTTGATTCAAATTGATTAATCGATGTTTTTCTTAAAAAACACGAGATATCAATAAAGAATTAACGTGAACTAAGTTTTTCAAAATCAATATCCTGGAAATAACCAGGTCCTAAACTTAGAAGTTGATTCAAATTGATTAATTGATGTTTTTCTTAAAAAGCACGAGATATCAATAAAGAATTAACGCGAACTAAGTTTCTCAAAATCAATGTCCTGGATATAACCAGGTCCTAAACTTAGAAGTTGATTCAAATAGATTAATCGATGTTTTTCTTAAAAAACACAAGATATCAATAAAGAATTAACGCGAACTAAGTTTTTCAAAATCAATATCTTGGAAATAACTAAGTCCTAAACTTAGAAGTTGATTCAAATTGATCAGTCGATGTCTTTCTTAAAAAGAACGAGATATTAATAAAAAAATTAATGCGAACTAAGTTTTTCAAAATCAATGTCCTGGAAATAACTAGGTCCTAAACTTAGAAGTTTATTCAAATTGATTAATTAATGTTTTTCTTGAAAAACACGAGATAACAATAAAGAATTAACGCGAACTATGTTTATCAAAATCAATGTCCTGGAAATAACCAGGTCCTAAACTTAGATGTTGATTCAAATTGATTAATTGATGTTTTTCTTAAAAAGCACGAGATATCAATAAAGAATTAACGTGTACTAAGTTTTTAAAAATCAATATCTTGGAAATAACCAGGTCCTAAACTTAGAAGTTGATTCAAATTGATTAATCGATGTTTTTCTTAAAAAGCACGAGATATCAATAAAGAATTAACGCGAACTAAGTTTATCAAAATCAATGTCCTGGATGCAACCAGATCCTAAACTTAGAAGTTGATTCAAATTGATTAATCGATGTTTTTCTTAAAAAGCACGAGATATCAATAAAGAATTAACGCGAACTATGTTTCTCAAAATCAATGTCCTGGATATAACCAGGTCCTAAACTTAGAAGTTGATTCAAATTGATTAATCGGTGTTTTTCTTAAAAAGCACGAGACATCAATAAAGAATTAACGCGAACTAAGTTTTTCAAAATCAATATCCTGGAAATAACCAGGTCCTAAACATAGAAGTTGATTCAAATTGATTAATCGATGTTTTTCTTAAAAAGCACGAGATATCAATAAAGAATTAACGCGAACTAAGTTTTTCAAAATCAATATCCTGGAAATAACTAGGTCCTAAACTTAGAAGTTGATTTAAATTGATCAGTCGATGTCTTTCTTAAAAAGCACGAGATATCAATAAAGAATTAACGCGAACTATGTTTGTCAAAATCAATGTCCTGGATATAACCAGGTCCTAAACTTAGAAGTTAATTCAAATTGATTAATCGATGTTTTTCTTAAAAAGCACGAGATATCAATAAAGAATTAATGCGAACTAAGTTTTTCAAAATCAATGTCCTGGATGCAACCAGGTCCTAAACTTAGAAGTGGATTCAAATTGATTAATCGATGTTTTTCTTAAAAAACACGAGATATCAATAAAGAATTAACGTGAACTAAGTTTTTCAAAATCAATATCCTGGAAATAACCAGGTCCTAAACTTAGAAGTTGATTCAAATTGATTAATTGATGTTTTTCTTAAAAAGCACGAGATATCAATAAAGAATTAACGCGAACTAAGTTTCTCAAAATCAATGTCCTGGATATAACCAGGTCCTAAACTTAGAAGTTGATTCAAATAGATTAATCGATGTTTTTCTTAAAAAACACAAGATATCAATAAAGAATTAACGCGAACTAAGTTTTTCAAAATCAATATCTTGGAAATAACTAAGTCCTAAACTTAGAAGTTGATTCAAATTGATCAGTCGATGTCTTTCTTAAAAAGAACGAGATATTAATAAAAAAATTAATGCGAACTAAGTTTTTCAAAATCAATGTCCTGGAAATAACTAGGTCCTAAACTTAGAAGTTTATTCAAATTGATTAATTAATGTTTTTCTTGAAAAACACGAGATAACAATAAAGAATTAACGCGAACTATATTTATCAAAATCAATGTCCTGGAAATAACCAGGTCCTAAACTTAGATGTTGATTCAAATTGATTAATTGATGTTTTTCTTAAAAAGCACGAGATATCAATAAAGAATTAACGTGTACTAAGTTTTTAAAAATCAATATCTTGGAAATAACCAGGTCCTAAACTTAGAAGTTGATTCAAATTGATTAATCGATGTTTTTCTTAAAAAGCACGAGATATCAATAAAGAATTAACGCGAACTAAGTTTATCAAAATCAATGTCCTGGATGCAACCAGATCCTAAACTTAGAAGTTGATTCAAATTGATTAATCGATGTTTTTCTTAAAAAGCACGAGATATCAATAAAGAATTAACGCGAACTATGTTTCTCAAAATCAATGTCCTGGATATAACCAGGTCCTAAACTTAGAAGTTGATTCAAATTGATTAATCGGTGTTTTTCTTAAAAAGCACGAGACATCAATAAAGAATTAACGCGAACTAAGTTTTTCAAAATCAATATCCTGGAAATAACCAGGTCCTAAACATAGAAGTTGATTCAAATTGATTAATCGATGTTTTTCTTAAAAAGCACGAGATATCAATAAAGAATTAACGCGAACTAAGTTTTTCAAAATCAATATCCTGGAAATAACTAGGTCCTAAACTTAGAAGTTGATTTAAATTGATCAGTCGATGTCTTTCTTAAAAAGCACGAGATATCAATAAAGAATTAACGCGAACTATGTTTGTCAAAATCAATGTCCTGGATATAACCAGGTCCTAAACTTAGAAGTTAATTCAAATTGATTAATCGATGTTTTTCTTAAAAAGCACGAGATATCAATAAAGAATTAATGCGAACTAAGTTTTTCAAAATCAATGTCCTGGATGCAACCAGGTCCTAAACTTAGAAGTGGATTCAAATTGATTAATCGATGTTTTTCTTAAAAAACACGAGATATCAATAAAGAATTAACGTGAACTAAGTTTTTCAAAATCAATATCCTGGAAATAACCAGGTCCTAAACTTAGAAGTTGATTCAAATTGATTAATTGATGTTTTTCTTAAAAAGCACGAGATATCAATAAAGAATTAACGCGAACTAAGTTTCTCAAAATCAATGTCCTGGATATAACCAGGTCCTAAACTTAGAAGTTGATTCAAATAGATTAATCGATGTTTTTCTTAAAAAACACAAGATATCAATAAAGAATTAACGCGAACTAAGTTTTTCAAAATCAATATCTTGGAAATAACTAAGTCCTAAACTTAGAAGTTGATTCAAATTGATCAGTCGATGTCTTTCTTAAAAAGAACGAGATATTAATAAAAAAATTAATGCGAACTAAGTTTTTCAAAATCAATGTCCTGGAAATAACTAGGTCCTAAACTTAGAAGTTTATTCAAATTGATTAATTAATGTTTTTCTTGAAAAACACGAGATAACAATAAAGAATTAACGCGAACTATGTTTATCAAAATCAATGTCCTGGAAATAACCAGGTCCTAAACTTAGATGTTGATTCAAATTGATTAATTGATGTTTTTCTTAAAAAGCACGAGATATCAATAAAGAATTAACGTGTACTAAGTTTTTAAAAATCAATATCTTGGAAATAACCAGGTCCTAAACTTAGAAGTTGATTCAAATTGATTAATCGATGTTTTTCTTAAAAAGCACGAGATATCAATAAAGAATTAACGCGAACTAAGTTTATCAAAATCAATGTCCTGGATGCAACCAGATCCTAAACTTAGAAGTTGATTCAAATTGATTAATCGATGTTTTTCTTAAAAAGCACGAGATATCAATAAAGAATTAACGCGAACTATGTTTCTCAAAATCAATGTCCTGGATATAACCAGGTCCTAAACTTAGAAGTTGATTCAAATTGATTAATCGGTGTTTTTCTTAAAAAGCACGAGACATCAATAAAGAATTAACGCGAACTAAGTTTTTCAAAATCAATATCCTGGAAATAACCAGGTCCTAAACATAGAAGTTGATTCAAATTGATTAATCGATGTTTTTCTTAAAAAGCACGAGATATCAATAAAGAATTAACGCGAACTAAGTTTTTCAAAATCAATATCCTGGAAATAACTAGGTCCTAAACTTAGAAGTTGATTTAAATTGATCAGTCGATGTCTTTCTTAAAAAGCACGAGATATCAATAAAGAATTAACGCGAACTATGTTTCTCAAAATCAATGTCCTGGATATAACCAGGTCCTAAACTTAGAAGTTAATTCAAATTGATTAATCGATGTTTTTCTTAAAAAGCACGAGATATCAATAAAGAATTAATGCGAACTAAGTTTTTCAAAATCAATGTCCTGGATGCAACCAGGTCCTAAACTTAGAAGTGGATTCAAATTGATTAATCGATGTTTTTCTTAAAAAACACGAGATATCAATAAAGAATTAACGTGAACTAAGTTTTTCAAAATCAATATCCTGGAAATAACCAGGTCCTAAACTTAGAAGTTGATTCAAATTGATTAATTGATGTTTTTCTTAAAAAGCACGAGATATCAATAAAGAATTAACGCGAACTAAGTTTCTCAAAATCAATGTCCTGGATATAACCAGGTCCTAAACTTAGAAGTTGATTCAAATTGATTAATCGATGTTTTTCTTAAAAAGCACAAGATATCAATAAAGAATTAACGCGAACTAAGTTTTTCAAAATCAATATCCTGGAAATATCCAGGACCTAAACTTAGAAGTTGATTCAAATTGATTAATCGATGTTTTTCCTAAAAAGCACGAGATATCAATAAAGAATTAACTCGAAATAAGTTTTTCAAAATCAATATCCTGGAAATAACTAGGTCCTAAACTTAGAAGTATATTCAAATTGATTAATTATTGTTTTTCTTGAAAAACACGAGATAACAATAAAGAATTAACGTGAACTAAGCTTTTCAAAATCAATATCCTGGAAATAACCAGGTCCTAAACTTAGAAGTTGATTCAAATTGATTAATTGATGTTTTTCTTAAAAAACATGAGATATCAATAAAGAATTAACGTGAACTAAGCATTTCAAAATCAATATCCTGGAAATAACCAGGTCCTAAACTTAGAAGTTGATTCAAATTGATTAATCGATGTTTTTCTTAAATAGCACGAGATAACGATAAAGAATTAACGCGAAATAAGTTTTTCAAAATCAATATCCTGGAAATAACTAGGTCCTAATCTTAGAAGTTGATTTAAATTGATCAGTCGATGTCTTTCTTAAAAAGCACGAGATATCAATAAAGAATTAACGCGAACTAAGTTTCTCAAAATCAATGTCCTGGATGCAACCAGGTCCTAAACTTAGAAGTTGATGCAAATTGATTAATCTATGTTTTTCTTAAAAAGCACGAGATTTCAATAAAGAATTAACGCGAACTAAGTTTTTCAAAATCAATGTCTTGGATGCAACCAGGTCTTAAACTTAGATGTTGATTCAAATTGATTAATTGATGTTTTTCTTAAAAAGCACGAGATATCAATAAAGAATTAACGTGTACTAAGTTTTTAAAAATCAATATCTTGGAAATAACCAGGTCCTAAACTTAGAAGTTGATTCAAATTGATTAATCGATGTTTTTCTTAAAGAGCACGAGATATCA
Source organism: Humulus lupulus (assembly GCF_963169125.1). Taxonomy (NCBI): domain Eukaryota; kingdom Viridiplantae; phylum Streptophyta; class Magnoliopsida; order Rosales; family Cannabaceae; genus Humulus; species Humulus lupulus. The sequence continues at coordinate 96,478,415 of NC_084793.1, forward strand.
ATAAAGAATTAACGCGAACTAAGTTTATCAAAATCAATGTCCTGGATGCAACCAGATCCTAAACTTAGAAGTTGATTCAAATTGATTAATCGATGTTTCTCTTAAAAAGCACGAGATATCAATAAAGAATTAACGCGAACTATGTTTCTCAAAATCAATGTCCTGGATATAACCAGGTCCTAAACTTAGAAGATGATTCAAATTGATTAATCGATGTTTTTCTTAAAAAGCACGAGATATCAATAAAGAATTAACGCGAACTAAGTTTTTCAAAATCAATATCCCGGAAATAACCAGGTCCTAAACTTAGAAGTTGATTCAAATTGATTAATCGATGTTTTTCTTAAAAAGCACGAGATATCAATAAAGAATTAACGCGAACTAAGTTTTTCAAAATCAATATCCTGGAAATAACTAGGTCCTAAACTTTGAAGTTGATTTAAATTGATCAGTCGATGTCTTTCTTAAAAAACACGAGATATCAATAAAGAATTAACGTGAACTAAGTTTTTCAAAATCAATATCCTGGAAATAACCAGGTCCTAAACTTAGAAGTTGATTCAAATTGATTAATCCATGTTTTTCTGAAAAAGCACGAGATATCAATAAAGAATTAATGCGAACTAAGTTTTTCAAAATCAATGTCCTGGATGCAACCAAGTCCTAAACTTAGAAGTCGATTCAAATTGATTAATCGATGTTTTCTTAAAAAACACGAGATATCAATAAAGAATTAACGTGAACTAAGTTTTTCAAAATCAATATCCTGGAAATAACCAGGTCCTAAACTTAGAAGTTGATTCAAATTGATTAATTGATGATTTTCTTAAAAAGCACGAGATATCAATAAAGAATTAACGCGAACTAAGTTTCTCAAAATCAATGTCCTGGATATAACCAGGTCCTAAACTTAGAAGTTGATTCAAATTGATTAATCGATGTTTTTCTTAAAAAGCACAAGATATCAATAAAGAATTAACGCGAACTAAGTTTTTCAAAATCAATATCCTGGAAATAACCAGGACCTAAACTTAGAAGTTGATTCAAATTGATTAATCGATGTTTTTCTTAAAAAGCACGAGATATCAATAAAGCATTAACTCGAAATAAGTTTTTCCAAATCAATATCCTGGAAATAACTAGGTCCTAAACTTAGAAGTTTATTCAAATTGATTAATTAATGTTTTTCTTGAAAAACACGAGATAACAATAAAGAATTAACGTGAACTAAGATTTTCAAAATCAATATCCTGGAAATAACCAGGTCCTAAACTTAGAAGTTGATTCAAATTGATTAATTGATGTTTTTCTTAAAAAACATGAGATATCAATAAAGAATTAACGTGAACTAAGCTTTTCAAAATCAATATCCTGGAAATAACCAGGTCCTAAACTTAGAAGTTGATTCAAATTGATTAATCGATGTTTTTCTTAAATTGCACGAGATAACGATAAAGAATTAACGCGAAATAAGTTTTTCAAAATCAATATCCTGGAAATAACTAGGTCCTAAACTTAGAAGTTGATTTAAATTGATCAGTCGATGTCTTTCTTAAAAAGCACGAGATATTAATAAAAAAATTAATGCGAACTAAGTTTTTCAAAATCAATGTCCTAGATGAAACCAGGTCCTAAACTTAGAAGTTGATTCAAATTGATTAATCGATGTTTTTCTTAAAAAGCACGAGATATCAATAAAGAATAAATGCGAACTAAGTTTTTTAAAATCAATGTCCTGGATGCAACCAGGTCCTAAACATAGAAGTTGATTCAAATTGATTAATCGATGTTTTTCTAAAAAAGAACGAGATATCAATAAAGAATTAACGCGAACTAAGTTTCTCAAAATCAATGTCCTGGATGCAACCAGGTCCAAAACTTAGAAGTTGATTCAAATTGATTAATCGATGTTTTTCTTAAAAAGCACGAGATATCAATAAAGAATTAACGCGAACTAAGTATTTCAAAATCAATATCCTGGAAATAACCAGGTCCTAAACTTAGAAGTTGATTCAAATTGATTAATCGATGTTTTTCTTAAAAAGCACGAGATATCAATAAAGAATTAACGCGAACTAAGTTTTTCAAAATCAATATCCTGGAAATAACTAGGTCCTAAACTTAGAAGTTGATTCAAATTGATTAATCGATGTTTTTCTTAAAAAACACGAGATATCAATAAAGAATTAACGCGAACTAAGTTTTTCAAAATCAATATCCTGGAAATAACCAGGTCCTAAACTTAGAAGTTGATTCAAATTGATCAGTCGATGTCTTTCTCAAAAAGAACGAGATATTAATAAAAAAATTAATGCGAACTAAGTTTTTCAAAATCAATGTCCTGGATGAAACCAGGTCCTAAACTTAGATGTTGATTCAAATTGATTAATCGATGTTATTCTTAAAAAGCACGAGATATCAATAAAGAATTAACGCGAACTAAGTTTCTCAAAATCAATGTCCTGGATATAACCAGGTCCTATACTTAGAAGTTGATTCAAATTGATTAATCGATGTTTTTCTTAAAAAGCACGAAATATCAATAAAGAATTAACGCGAACTAAGTATTTCAAAATCAATATCCTGGAAATAACCAGGTCCTAAACTTAGAAGTTGATTCAAATTGATTAATCGATGTTTTTCTTAAAAAGCACGAGATATCAATAAAGAATTAACGCGAACTAAGTTTTTCAAAATCAATATCCTGGAAATAACTAGGTCCTAAACTTAGAAGTTGATTCAAATTGATTAATCGATGTTTTTCTTAAAAAACACGAGATATCAATAAAGAATTAACGCGAACTAAGTTTTTCAAAATCAATATCCTGGAAATAACCAGGTCCTAAACTTAGAAGTTGATTCAAATTGATTAATCGATGTTTTTCTTAAAAAGCACGAGATATCAATAAAGAATTAACGCGAACTAAGTTTATCAAATTCAATGTCCTGGATGCAACCAGATCCTAAACTTAGAAGTTGATTCAAATTGATTAATCGATGTTTTTCTTAAAAAGCACGAGATATCAATAAAGAATTAACGCGAACTAAGTTTCTCAAAATCAATGTCCTGGATATAACCAGGTCCTAAACTTAGAAGTTGATTCAAATTGATTAATCGATGTTTTTCTTAAAAAGCACGAGATATCAATAAAGAATTAACGCGAACTAAGTTTTTCAAAATCAATATCCTGTAAATAACCAGGTCCTAAACTTAGAAGTGGATTCAAATTGATTAATCGATGTTTTTCTTAAAAATCACGAGATATCAATAAAGAATTAACGCGAACTAAGTTTTTCAAAATCAATATCCTGGAAATAACTAGGTCCTAAACTTAGAAGTTGATTTAAATTGATCAGTCGTTGTCTTTCTTAAAAAACACGAGATATCAATAAAGAATTAACGTGAACTAAGTTTCTCAAAATCAATATCCTGGAAATAACCAGGTCCTAAACTTAGAAGTAGATTCAAATTGTTTAATCCATGTTTTTCTTAAAAAGCACGAGATATCAATAAAGAATTAATGCGAACTAAGTTTTTCAAAATCAATGTCCTGGATGCAACCAGGTCCTAAACTTGGAAGTGGATTCAATTTGATTAATCGATGTTTTTCTTAAAAAACACGAGATATCAATAAAGAATTAACGCGAACTAAGTTTCTCAAAATCAATGTCCTGGACGCAACCAGGTCCTAAACTTAGAAGTTGATGCAAATTGATTAATCGATGTTTTTCTTAAAAGCACGAGATATCAATAAAGAATTAACGCGAACTAAGTTTCTCAAAATCAATGTCCTGGATGCAACCAGGTCCTAAACTTAGAAGTTGATTCAAATTGATTAATGGATGTTTTTCTTAAAAGCACGAGATATCAATAAAGAATTAACGCGAACTAAGTTTTTCAAAATCAATGTCCTGGATGCAACCAGGTCCTAAACTTAGAAGTGGATTCAAATTGATTAATTGATGTTTTTCTTAAAAAACACGAGATATCAATAAAGAATTAACGTGAACTAAGTTTTTCAAAATCAATATCCTGGAAATAACCAGGTCCTAAACTTAGAAGTTGATTTAAATTGATTAATCGATGTTTTTCTTAAAAAGCACGAGATATCAATAAAGAATTAACTCGAACTAAGTTTATCAAAATCAATGTCCTGGATGCAACCAGGTCCTAAACTTAGAAGTTGATTCAAATTGATTAATCGATATTTTTCTTAAAAAGCACGAGATATCAATAAAGAATTAACGCGAACTAAGTTTCTCAAAATCAATGTCCTGGATGCAACCAGGTCCTAAACTTAGAAGTTGATGCAAATTGATTAATCGATGTTTTTCTTAAAAAGCACGAGATATCAATAAAGAATTAACGCGAACTAAGTTTTTCAAAATCAATGTCCTGGATGCAACCAGGTCTTAAACTTAGATGTTGATTCAAATTGATTAATTGATGTTTTTCTTAAAAAGCACGAGATATCAATAAAGAATTAACGTGTACTAAGTTTTTAAAAATCAATATCTTGGAAGTAACCAGGTCCTAAACTTAGAAGTTGATTCAAATTGATTAATCGATGTTTTTCTTAAAAAGCACGAGATATCAATAAAGAATTAACGCGAACTAAGTTTTTCAAAATCAATATCCTGGAAATAACTAGGTCCTAAACTTAGAAGTTGATTCAAATTGATTAATCGATGTTTTTCTTAAAAAACACGAGATATCAATAAAGAATTAACGCGAACTAAGTTTTTCAAAATCAATATCCTGGAAATAACCAGGTCCTAAACTTAGAAGTTGATTCAAATTGATTAATCGATGTTTTTCTTAAAAAGCACGAGATATCAATAAAGAATTAACGCGAACTAAGTTTTTCAAAATCAATATCCTGGAAATAACTAGGTCCTAAACTTAGAAGTTGATTTAAATTGATCAGTCGTTGTCTTTCTTAAAAAACACGAGATATCAATAAAGAATTAACGTGAACTAAGTTTCTCAAAATCAATATCCTGGAAATAACCAGGTCCTAAACTTAGAAGTAGATTCAAATTGTTTAATCCATGTTTTTCTTAAAAAGCACGAGATATCAATAAAGAATTAATGCGAACTAAGTTTTTCAAAATCAATGTCCTGGATGCAACCAGGTCCTAAACTTGGAAGTGGATTCAATTTGATTAATCGATGTTTTTCTTAAAAAACACGAGATATCAATAAAGAATTAACGCGAACTAAGTTTCTCAAAATCAATGTCCTGGACGCAACCAGGTCCTAAACTTAGAAGTTGATGCAAATTGATTAATCGATGTTTTTCTTAAAAGCACGAGATATCAATAAAGAATTAACGCGAACTAAGTTTCTCAAAATCAATGTCCTGGATGCAACCAGGTCCTAAACTTAGAAGTTGATTCAAATTGATTAATCGATGTTTTTCTTAAAAGCACGAGATATCAATAAAGAATTAACGCGAACTAAGTTTTTCAAAATCAATGTCCTGGATGCAACCAGGTCCTAAACTTAGAAGTGGATTCAAATTGATTAATTGATGTTTTTCTTAAAAAACACGAGATATCAATAAAGAATTAACGTGAACTAAGTTTTTCAAAATCAATATCCTGGAAATAACCAGGTCCTAAACTTAGAAGTTGATTTAAATTGATTAATCGATGTTTTTCTTAAAAAGCACGAGATATCAATAAAGAATTAACTCGAACTAAGTTTATCAAAATCAATGTCCTGGATGCAACCAGGTCCTAAACTTAGAAGTTGATTCAAATTGATTAATCGATATTTTTCTTAAAAAGCACGAGATATCAATAAAGAATTAACGCGAACTAAGTTTCTCAAAATCAATGTCCTGGATGCAACCAGGTCCTAAACTTAGAAGTTGATGCAAATTGATTAATCGATGTTTTTCTTAAAAAGCACGAGATATCAATAAAGAATTAACGCGAACTAAGTTTTTCAAAATCAATGTCCTGGATGCAACCAGGTCTTAAACTTAGATGTTGATTCAAATTGATTAATTGATGTTTTTCTTAAAAAGCACGAGATATCAATAAAGAATTAACGTGTACTAAGTTTTTAAAAATCAATATCTTGGAAATAACCAGGTCCTAAACTTAGAAGTTGATTCAAATTGATTAATCGATGTTTTTCTTAAAAAGCACGAGATATCAATAAAGAATTAACGCGAACTAAGTTTATCAAAATCAATGTCCTGGATGCAACCAGATCCTAAACTTAGAAGTTGATTCAAATTGATTAATCGATGTTTTTCTTAAAAAGCACGAGATATCAATAAAGAATTAACGCGAACTATGTTTCTCAAAATCAATGTCCTGGAAATAACCAGGTCCTAAACTTAGAAGTTGATTCAAATTGATTAATCCATGTTTTTCTTAAAAAGCACGAGATATCAATAAAGAATAAATGCGAACTAAGTTTTTCAAAATCAATGTCCTGGATGCAACCAGGTCCTAAACTTAGAAGTTGATTCAAATTGATTAATCGATGTTTTTCTAAAAAAGCACGAGATATCAATAAAGAATTAACGTGAACTAAGGTTTTAAAAATCAATATCTTGGAAATAACCAGGTCCTAAACATAGAAGTTGATTCAAATTGATTAATCGATGTTTTTCTTAAAAAGCACGAGATATCAATAAAGAATTAACGCGAACTAAGTTTATCAATATCAATGTCCTGGATGCAACCAGGTCCTAAACTTAGAAGTTGATTCAAATTGATTAATCGATGTTTTTCTTAAAAAGCACGAGATATCAAAAAAGAATTAACGCGAACTAAGTTTTTCAAAATCAATATCCTGGAAATAACCAGGTCCTAAACTTAGAAGTTGATTTAAATTGATTAATCGATGTTTTTCTTAAAAAGCGCGAGATATCAATAAAGAATTAACTCGTACTAAGTTTATCAAAATCAATGTCCTGGATGCAACCAGGTCCTAAACTTAGAAGTTGATTCAAATGGATTAATCCATGTTTTTCTTAAAAAGCACGAGATATCAATAAAGAATTAACGCGAACTAAGTTTCTCAAAATCAATGTCCTGGATGCAACCAGGTCCTAAACTTAGAAGTTGATGCAAATTGATTAATCGATGTTTTTCTTAAAAAACACGAGATATCAATAAAGAATTAACGCGAACTAAGTTTTTCAAAATCAATGTCCTGGATGCAACCAGGTCTTAAACTTAGATGTTGATTCAAATTGATTAATTGATGTTTTTCTTAAAAAGCACGAGATATCAATAAAGAATTAACGTGTACTAAGTTTTTAAAAATCAATATCTTGGAAATAACCAGGTCCTAAACTTAGAAGTTCATTCAAATTGATTAATCGATGTTTTTCTTAAAAAGCACGAGATATCAATAAAGAATTAACGCGAACTAAGTTTATCAAAATCAATGTCCTGGATGCAACCAGATCCTAAACTTAGAAGTTGATTCAAATTGATTAATCGATGTTTTTCTTAAAAAGCACGAGATATCAATAAAGAATTAACGCGAACTACGTTTCTCAAAATCAATGTCCTGGAAATAACCAGGTCCTAAACTTAGAAGTTGATTCAAATTGATTAATCCATGTTTTTCTTAAAAAGCACGAGATATCAATAAAGAATAAATGCGAACTAAGTTTTTCAAAATCAATGTCCTGGATTCAACCAGGTCCTAAACTTAGAAGTTGATTCAAATTGATTAATCGATGTTTTTCTTAAAAAGCACGAGATATCAATAAAGAATTAACGTGAACTAAGGTTTTAAAAATCAATATCTTGGAAATAACCAGGTCCTAAACATAGAAGTTGATTCAAATTGATTAATCGATGTTTTTCTTAAAAAGCACGAGATAACAATAAAGAATTAACGCGAACTAAGTTTATCAATATCAATGTCCTGGATGCAACCAGATCCTAAACTTAGAAGTTGATTCAAATTGATTAATCGATGTTTTTCTTAAAAAGCACGAGATATCAATAAAGAATTAACGCGAACTAAGTTTTTCAAAATCAATATCCTGGAAATAACCATGTCCTAAACTTAGAAGTTGATTCAAATTGATTAATCGATGTTTTTCTTAAAAAGCACGAGATATCAATAAATAATTAACTCGAAATAAGTTTTTCAAAATCAATATCCTGGAAATAACTAGGTCCTTAACTTAGAAGTTTATTTAAATTGATCAGTCGATGTCTTTCTTAAAAAGCACGGGATATTAATAAAAAAATTAATGCGAACTAAGTTTTTCAAAATCATTGTCCTGGATGAAACCAGGTCCTAAACTTAGAAGTTGATTCAAATTGATTAATCGATGTTTTTCTTAAAAAGCACGAGATATCAGTAAAGAATTAATGCGAACTAAGTTTTTCAAAATCAATGTCCTGGATGCAACCAGGTCCTAAACTTAGAAGTTGATTCAAATTGATTAATCGATGTTTTTCTTAAAAAGCACGAGATATCAATAAAGAATTAACGCGAATTAAGTTTCTCAAAATCAATGTCCTGGATGCAACCAGGTCCTAAACTTAGAAGTTGATTCAAATTGATTAATCTATGTTTTTCTTAAAAGCACGAGATATCAATAAAGAATTAACGCGAACTAAGTTTTTCAAAATCAATATCCTGGAAATAACCAGGTACTAAACTTAGAAGTTGATTCAAAATGATTAATCGATGTTTTTCTTAAAAAGCACGAGATATCAATAAAGAATTAACGCGAACTAAATTTCTCAAAATCAATCTCCTGGATTCTACCAGGTCCTAAACTTAGAAGTTGATTCAAATTGATTAATCGATGTTTTTCTTAAAAAGCACGAGATATCAATAAAGAATTAACGCGAACTAAGTTTCTCAAAATCAATGTCCTGGATATAACCAGGTCCTAAACTTAGAAGTTGATTCAAATTAATTAATCGATGTTTTTCTTAAAAAGCACGAGATATCAATAAAGAATTAACGCGAACTAAGTTTCTCAAAATCAATGTCCTGGATGCAACCAGGTCCTAAACATAGAAGTTGATTCAAATTGATTAATCGATGTTTTTCTTAAAAAGCACGAGATATCAATAAAGAATTAACGCGAACTATGTTTTTCAAAATCAATATCCTGGAAATAACTAGGTCCTAAACTTAGAAGTTGATTTAAATTGATCAGTCGATGTCTTTCTTAGAAAGCACGAGATATTAATAAAAAAATTAATGCGAACTAAGTTTTTCAAAATCAATGTCCTGGATGAAACCAGATCCTAAACTTAGAAGTTGATTCAAATTGATTAATCGATGTTTTACTTAAAAAGCACGAGATATCAATAAAGAATTAACGCGAATTAAGTTTCTCAAAATCAATATCCTGGAAATAACCAGGTCCTAAACTTAGAAGTTGATTCAAATTGATTAATCCATGTTTTTCTTAAAAAGCACGAGATATCAAAAAAGAATTAATGCGAACTATGTTTTTCAAAATCAATGTCTTGGATGAAACCAGGTCCTAAACTTAGAAGTTGATTCAAATTGATTAATCGATGTTTTTCTTAAAAAGCACGAGATATCAGTAAAGAATTAATGCGAACTAAGTTTTTCAAAATCAATGTCCTGGATGCAACCAGGTCCTAAACTTAGAAGTTGATTCAAATTGATTAATCGATGTTCTTCTTAAAAAGCACGAGATATCAATAAAGAATTAACGCGAATTAAGTTTCTCAAAATCAATGTCCTGGACGCAACCAGGTCCTAAACTTAGAAGTTGATTCAAATTGATTAATGGATGTTTTTCTTAAAAGCACGAGATATCAATAAAGAATTAACGCGAACTAAGTTTTTCAAAATCAATATCCTGGAAATAACCAGGTCCTAAACTTAGAAGTTGATTCAAATTGATTAATCGATGTATTTCTAAAAAAGCACGAGATATCAATAAAGAATTAACGCGAACTAAGTTTTTCAAAATCAATATCCTGGAAATAACTAGGTCCTAAACTTAGAAGTTGATTTAAATTGATCAGTCGATGCTGTCTTAAAAAACACGAGATATCAATAAAGAATTAACGTGAACTAAGTTTTTCAAAATCAATATCCTGGAAATAACCAGGTCCTAAACTTAGAAGTTTATTCAAATTGATTAATCCTTGTTTTTCTTAAAAAGCACGAGATATCAATAAAGAATTAATGCGAACTAAGTTTTTCAAAATCAATGTCCTGGATGCAACCAGGTCCTAAACTTAGAAGTTGATTCAAATTGATTAATCGATGTTTTTCTTAAAAATCACGAGATATCAATAAAGAATTAACGTGAACTAAGTTTTTCAAAATCAATATCCTGGAAATAACCAGGTCCTATACTTAGAAGTTGATTCAAATTGATTAATCGATGTTTTTCTTAAAAAGCACGAGATATCAATAAAGAATTAACGCGAACTAAGTTTCTCAAAATCAATGTCCTGGATGCAAACAAGTCCTAAACTTAGAAGTTGATTCAAATTGATTAATCGATGTTTTTCTTAAAAGCACGAGATATCAATAAAGAATTAACGCGATCTAAGTTTTTCAAAATCAATGTCCTGGATGCAACCAGGTCCTAAACTTAGAAGTGGATTCAAATTGATTAATTGATGTTTTTCTTAAAAAACACGAGATATCAATAAAGAATTAACGTGAACTAAGTTTATCAAAATCAATGTCCTGGACGCAACCAGGTCCTAAACTTAGAAGTTGATTCAAATTGATTAATCGATGTTTTTCTTAAAAAGCACGAGATATCAATAAAGAATTAACGCGAACTAAGTTTTTCAAAATCAATATCCTGGAAATAACCAAGTCCTAAACTAAGAAGTTGATTCAAATTGATTAATCGATGTTTTTCTTAAAAAACACGAGATATCAATAAAGAATTAACGCGAACTAAGTTTTTCAAAATCAATTTCCTGGAAATAACTAAGTCCTAAACTTAGAAGTTGATTGAAATGGATCAGTCGATGTCTTTCTTAAAAAGAACGAGATATTAATAAAAAATATAATGCGAACTAAGTTTTTCAAAATCAATGTCCTGGATGAAACCAGGTCCTAAACTTAGAAGTTGATTCAAATAGATTAATCGATGTTATTCTTAAAAAGCACGAGATATCAATAAAGAATTAACGCGAACTAAGTTTTTCAAAATCAATGTCCTGGATGCAACCATGTCTTAAACTTAGATGTTGATTCAAATTGATTAATTGATGTTTTTCTTAAAAAGCACGAGATATCAATAAAGAATTAACGTGTACTAAGTTTTTAAAAATCAATATCTTGGAAATAACCAGGTCCTAAACTTAGAAGTTGATTCAAATTGATTAATCGATGTTTTTCTTAAAAAGCACGAGATATCAATAAAGAATTAACGCGAACTAAGTTTATCAAAATCAATGTCCTGGATGCAACCAGATCCTAAACTTAGTAGTTGATTCAAATTGATTAATCGATGTTTTTCTTAAAAAGCACGAGATATCAATAAAGAATTAACGCGAACTAAGTTTCTCAAAATCAATGTCCTGGATATAACCAGGTCCTAAACTTAGAAGTTGATTCAAATTGATTAATCGATGTTTTTCTTAAAAAGCACGAGATATCAATAAAGAATTAACGCGAACTAAGTTTTTCAAAATCAATATCCTGGAAATAACCAGGTCCTAAACTTAGAAGTTTATTCAAATTGATTAATCCTTGTTTTTCTTAAAAAGCACGAGATATCAATAAAGAATTAATGCGAACTAAGTTTTTCAAAATCAATGTCCTGGATGCAACCAGGTCCTAAACTTAGAAGTTGATTCAAATTGATTAATCGATGTTTTTCTTAAAAATCACGAGATATCAATAAAGAATTAACGTGAACTAAGTTTTTCAAAATCAATATCCTGGAAATAACCAGGTCCTATACTTAGAAGTTGATTCAAATTGATTAATCGATGTTTTTCTTAAAAAGCACGAGATATCAATAAAGAATTAACGCGAACTAAGTTTCTCAAAATAGATGTCCTGGATGCAAACAAGTCCTAAACTTAGAAGTTGATTCAAATTGATTAATCGATGTTTTTCTTAAAAGCACGAGATATCAATAAAGAATTAACGCGATCTAAGTTTTTCAAAATCAATGTCCTGGATGCAACCAGGTCCTAAACTTAGAAGTGGATTCAAATTGATTAATTGATGTTTTTCTTAAAAAACACGAGATATCAATAAAGAATTAACGTGAACTAAGTTTATCAAAATCAATGTCCTGGACGCAACCAGGTCCTAAACTTAGAAGTTGATTCAAATTGATTAATCGATGTTTTTCTTAAAAAGCACGAGATATCAATAAAGAATTAACGCGAACTAAGTTTTTCAAAATCAATATCCTGGAAATAACCAAGTCCTAAACTAAGAAGTTGATTCAAATTGATTAATCGATGTTTTTCTTAAAAAACACGAGATATCAATAAAGAATTAACGCGAACTAAGTTTTTCAAAATCAATTTCCTGGAAATAACTAAGTCCTAAACTTAGAAGTTGATTGAAATGGATCAGTCGATGTCTTTCTTAAAAAGAACGAGATATTAATAAAAAATATAATGCGAACTAAGTTTTTCAAAATCAATGTCCTGGATGAAACCAGGTCCTAAACTTAGAAGTTGATTCAAATAGATTAATCGATGTTATTCTTAAAAAGCACGAGATATCAATAAAGAATTAACGCGAACTAAGTTTTTCAAAATCAATGTCCTGGATGCAACCATGTCTTAAACTTAGATGTTGATTCAAATTGATTAATTGATGTTTTTCTTAAAAAGCACGAGATATCAATAAAGAATTAACGTGTACTAAGTTTTTAAAAATCAATATCTTGGAAATAACCAGGTCCTAAACTTAGAAGTTGATTCAAATTGATTAATCGATGTTTTTCTTAAAAAGCACGAGATATCAATAAAGAATTAACGCGAACTAAGTTTATCAAAATCAATGTCCTGGATGCAACCAGATCCTAAACTTAGTAGTTGATTCAAATTGATTAATCGATGTTTTTCTTAAAAAGCACGAGATATCAATAAAGAATTAACGCGAACTAAGTTTCTCAAAATCAATGTCCTGGATATAACCAGGTCCTAAACTTAGAAGTTGATTCAAATTGATTAATCGATGTTTTTCTTAAAAAGCACGAGATATCAATAAAGAATTAACGCGAACTAAGTTTTTCAAAATCAATATCCTGGAAATAACCAGGTCCTAAACTTAGAAGTTGATTCAAATTGATTAATCGATGTTTTTCTTAAAAAGCACGAGATATCAATAAAGAATTAACGCGAACTAAGTTTTTCGAAATCAATATCCTGGAAATAACTCGGTCCTAAACTTAGAAGTTCATTTAAATTGATCAGTCGATGTCTCTCTTAAAAAACACGAGATATCAATAAAGAATTAACGTGAACTAAGTTTTTCAAAATCAATATCCTGGAAATAACCAGGTCCTATACTTAGAAGTTGATTCAAATTGATTAATCCATGTTTTCCTTAAAAAGCACGAGATATCAATAAAGAATTAATGCGAACTAAGTTTTTCAAAATCAATGTCCTGGATGCAACCAGGTCCTAAACTTAGAAGTGGATTCAAATTGATTAATCGATGTTTTTCTTAAAAAACACGAGATATCAATAAAGAATTAACGTGAACTAAGTTTTTCAAAATCAATATCCTGGAAATAACCAGGTCCTAAACTTAGAAGTTGATTCAAATTGATTAATCCATGTTTTTCTTAAAAAGCACGAGATATCAATAAAGAATAAATGCGAACTAAGTTTTTCAAAATCAATGTCCTGGATGCAACCAGGTCCTAAACATAGAAGTTGATTCAAATTGATTAATCGATGTTTTTCTTAAAAAGCACGAGATATCAATAAAGAATTAACGCGAACTAAGTTTATCAATATCAATGCCCTGGATGCAACCAGATCCTAAACTTAGAAGTTCATTTAAATTGATCAGTCGATGTCTCTCTTAAAAAACACGAGATATCAATAAAGAATTAACGTGAACTAAGTTTTTCAAAATCAATATCCTGGAAATAACCAGGTCCTATACTTAGAAGTTGATTCAAATTGATTAATCCATGTTTTCCTTAAAAAGCACGAGATATCAATAAAGAATTAATGCGAACTAAGTTTTTCAAAATCAATGTCCTGGATGCAACCAGGTCCTAAACTTAGAAGTGGATTCAAATTGATTAATCGATGTTTTTCTTAAAAAACACGAGATATCAATAAAGAATTAACGTGAACTAAGTTTTTCAAAATCAATATCCTGGAAATAACCAGGTCCTAAACTTAGAAGTTGATTCAAATTGATTAATCCATGTTTTTCTTAAAAAGCACGAGATATCAATAAAGAATAAATGCGAACTAAGTTTTTCAAAATCAATGTCCTGGATGCAACCAGGTCCTAAACATAGAAGTTGATTCAAATTGATTAATCGATGTTTTTCTTAAAAAGCACGAGATATCAATAAAGAATTAACGCGAACTAAGTTTATCAATATCAATGCCCTGGATGCAACCAGATCCTAAACTTAGAAGTTGATTCAAATTGATTAATCGATGTTTTTCTTAAAAAGCACGAGATATCAATAAAGAATTAACGCGAACTAAGTTTTTCAAAATCAATATCCTGGAAATAACTAGTTCCTAAACTTAGAAGTTGATTTAAATTGATCAGTCGATGTCTTTCTTAAAAAGCACGAGATATCAATAAAGAATTAACGCGAACTAAGTTTTTCAAAATCAATATCCTGGAAATAACCAGGTCCTAAACTTAGAAGTTGATTCAAATTGATTAATCGATGTTTATCTTAAAAAGCACGAGATATCAATAAATAATTAACTCGAAAAAAGTTTTTCAAAATCAATATCCTGGAAATAACTAGGTCCTAAACTTAGAAGTTTATTTAAATTGATCAGTCGATGTCTTTCTTAAAAAGCACGGGATATTAATAAAAAAATTAATGCGAACTAAGTTTTTCAAAATCATTGTCCTGGATGAAACCAGGTCCTAAACTTAGAAGTTGATTCAAATTGATTAATCGATGTTTTTCTTAAAAAGAACGAGATATCAGTACAGAATTAATGCGAACTAAGTTTTTCAAAATCAATGTCCTGGATGCAACCAGGTCCTAAACTTAGAAGTTGATTCAAATTGATTAATCGATGTTTTTCTTAAAAAGCACGAGATATCAATAAAGAATTAACGCGAATTAAGTTTCTCAAAATCAATGTCCTGGATGCAACCAGGTCCTAAACTTAGAAGCTGATTCAAATTGATTAATCGATGTTTTTCTTAAAAGCACGAGATATCAATAAAGAATTAACGCGAACTAAGTTTTTCAAAATCAATATCCTGGAAATAACCAGGTACTAAACTTAGAAGTTGATTCAAAATGATTAATCGATGTTTTTCTTAAAAAGCACGAGATATCAATAAAGAATTAACACGAACTAAGTTTCTCAAAATCAATCTCCTGGATTCTACCAGGTCCTAAACTTAGAAGTTGATTCAAATTGATTAATCGATGTTTTTCTTAAAAAGCACGAGATATCAATAAAGAATTAACGCGAACTAAGTTTCTCAAAATCAATGTCCTGGATATAACCAGGTCCTAAACTTAGAAGTTGATTCAAATTAATTAATCGATGTTTTTCTTAAAAAGCACGAGATATCAATAAAGAATTAACGCGAACTAAGTTTCTCAAAATCAATGTCCTGGATGCAACCAGGTCCTAAACTTAGAAGTTGATTCAAATTGATTAATTGATGTTTTTCTTAAAAGCACGAGATATCAATAAAGAATTAACGCGATCTAAGTTTTTCAAAATCAATGTCCTGGATGCAACCAGGTCCTAAACTTAGAAGTGGATTCAAATTGATTAATTGATGTTTTTCTTAAAAAACACGAGATATCAATAAAGAATTAACGTGAACTAAGTTTATCAAAATCAATGTCCTGGACGCAACCAGGTCCTAAACTTAGAAGTTGATTCAAATTGATTAATCGATGTTTTTCTTAAAAAGCACGAGATATCAATAAAGAATTAACGCGAACTAAGTTTTTCAAAATCAATATCCTGGAAATAACCAAGTCCTAAACTAAGAAGTTGATTCAAATTGATTAATCGATGTTTTTCTTAAAAAACACGAGATATCAATAAAGAATTAACGCGAACTAAGTTTTTCAAAATCAATTTCCTGGAAATAACTAAGTCCTAAACTTAGAAGTTGATTGAAATGGATCAGTCGATGTCTTTCTTAAAAAGAACGAGATATTAATAAAAAATATAATGCGAACTAAGTTTTTCAAAATCAATGTCATTGATGAAACCAGGTCCTAAACTTAGAAGTTGATTCAAATTGATTAATCGATGTTATTCTTAAAAAGCACGAGATATCAATAAAGAATTAACGCGAACTAAGTTTTTCAAAATCAATGTCCTGGATGCAACCATGTCTTAAACTTAGATGTTGATTCAAATTGATTAATTGATGTTTTTCTTAAAAAGCACGAGATATCAATAAAGAATTAACGTGTACTAAGTTTTTAAAAATCAATATCTTGGAAATAACCAGGTCCTAAACTTAGAAGTTGATTCAAATTGATTAATCGATGTTTTTCTTAAAAAGCACGAGATATCAATAAAGAATTAACGCGAACTAAGTTTATCAAAATCAATGTCCTGGATGCAACCAGATCCTAAACTTAGTAGTTGATTCAAATTGATTAATCGATGTTTTTCTTAAAAAGCACGAGATATCAATAAAGAATTAACGCGAACTAAGTTTCTCAAAATCAATGTCCTGGATATAACCAGGTCCTAAACTTAGAAGTTGATTCAAATTGATTAATCGATGTTTTTCTTAAAAAGCACGAGATATCAATAAAGAATTAACGCGAACTAAGTTTTTCAAAATCAATATCCTGGAAATAACCAGGTCCTAAACTTAGAAGTTGATTCAAATTGATTAATCGATGTTTTTCTTAAAAAGCACGAGATATCAATAAAGAATTAACGCGAACTAAGTTTTTCGAAATCAATATCCTGGAAATAACTCGGTCCTAAACTTAGAAGTTGATTTAAATTGATCAGTCGATGTCTCTCTTAAAAAACACGAGATATCAATAAAGAATTAACGTGAACTAAGTTTTTCAAAATCAATATCCTGGAAATAACCAGGTCCTATACTTAGAAGTTGATTCAAATTGATTAATCCATGTTTTCCTTAAAAAGCACGAGATATCAATAAAGAATTAATGCGAACTAAGTTTTTCAAAATCAATGTCCTGGATGCAACCAGGTCCTAAACTTAGAAGTGGATTCAAATTGATTAATCGATGTTTTTCTTAAAAAACACGAGATATCAATAAAGAATTAACGTGAACTAAGTTTTTCAAAATCAATATCCTGGAAATAACCAGGTCCTAAACTTAGAAGTTGATTCAAATTGATTAATCCATGTTTTTCTTAAAAAGCACGAGATATCAATAAAGAATAAATGCGAACTAAGTTTATGAAAATCAATGTCCTGGATGCAACCAGGTCCTAAACTTAGAAGTCGATTGAAATTGATTAATCGATGTTTTTCTTAAAAGCACGAGATATCAATAAAGAATTAACGCGAACTAAGTTTTTCAAAATCAATGTCCTGGATGCAACCAGGTCCTAAACTTAGAAGTGGATTCAAATTGATTAATTGATGTTTTTCTTAAAAAACACGAGATATCAATAAAGAATTAACGTGAACTAAGTTTTTCAAAATCAATATCCTGGAAATAACCAGGTCCTAAACTTAGAAGTTGATTCAAATTGATTAATCCATGTTTTTCTTAAAAAGCACGAGATATCAATAAAGAATAAATGCGAACTAAGTTTTTGAAAATCAATGTCCTGGATGCAACCAGGTCCTAAACTTAGAAGTTGATTGAAATTGATTAATCGATGTTTTTCATAAAAGCACGAGATATCAATAAAGAATTAACGCGAATTAAGTTTCTCAAAATCAATGTCCTGGATGCAACCAGGTCCTAAACTTAGAAGCTGATTCAAATTGATTAATCGATGTTTTTCTTAAAAGCACGAGATATCAATAAAGAATTAACGCGAACTAAGTTTTTCAAAATCAATATCCTGGAAATAACCAGGTACTAAACTTAGAAGTTGATTCAAAATGATTAATCGATGTTTTTCTTAAAAAGCACGAGATATCAATAAAGAATTAACACGAACTAAGTTTCTCAAAATCAATCTCCTGGATTCTACCAGGTCCTAAACTTAGAAGTTGATTCAAATTGATTAATCGATGTTTTTCTTAAAAAGCACGAGATATCAATAAAGAATTAACGCGAACTAAGTTTCTCAAAATCAATGTCCTGGATATAACCAGGTCCTAAACTTAGAAGTTGATTCAAATTAATTAATCGATGTTTTTCTTAAAAAGCACGAGATATCAATAAAGAATTAACGCGAACTAAGTTTCTCAAAATCAATGTCCTGGATGCAACCAGGTCCTAAACTTAGAAGTTGATTCAAATTGATTAATTGATGTTTTTCTTAAAAGCACGAGATATCAATAAAGAATTAACGCGATCTAAGTTTTTCAAAATCAATGTCCTGGATGCAACCAGGTCCTAAACTTAGAAGTGGATTCAAATTGATTAATTGATGTTTTTCTTAAAAAACACGAGATATCAATAAAGAATTAACGTGAACTAAGTTTATCAAAATCAATGTCCTGGACGCAACCAGGTCCTAAACTTAGAAGTTGATTCAAATTGATTAATCGATGTTTTTCTTAAAAAGCACGAGATATCAATAAAGAATTAACGCGAACTAAGTTTTTCAAAATCAATATCCTGGAAATAACCAAGTCCTAAACTAAGAAGTTGATTCAAATTGATTAATCGATGTTTTTCTTAAAAAACACGAGATATCAATAAAGAATTAACGCGAACTAAGTTTTTCAAAATCAATTTCCTGGAAATAACTAAGTCCTAAACTTAGAAGTTGATTGAAATGGATCAGTCGATGTCTTTCTTAAAAAGAACGAGATATTAATAAAAAATATAATGCGAACTAAGTTTTTTAAAATCAATGTCCTGGATGAAACCAGGTCCTAAACTTAGAAGTTGATTCAAATTGATTAATCGATGTTATTCTTAAAAAGCACGAGATATCAATAAAGAATTAACACGAACTAAGTTTCTCAAAATCAATCTCCTGGATTCTACCAGGTCCTAAACTTAGAAGTTGATTCAAATTGATTAATCGATGTTTTTCTTAAAAAGCACGAGATATCAATAAAGAATTAACGCGAACTAAGTTTCTCAAAATCAATGTCCTGGATATAACCAGGTCCTAAACTTAGAAGTTGATTCAAATTAATTAATCGATGTTTTTCTTAAAAAGCACGAGATATCAATAAAGAATTAACGCGAACTAAGTTTCTCAAAATCAATGTCCTGGATGCAACCAGGTCCTAAACTTAGAAGCTGATTCAAATTGATTAATCGATGTTTTTCTTAAAAGCACGAGATATCAATAAAGAATTAACGCGAACTAAGTTTTTCAAAATCAATAT
The DNA here is from genome assembly GCF_963169125.1 of Humulus lupulus. Taxonomy (NCBI): domain Eukaryota; kingdom Viridiplantae; phylum Streptophyta; class Magnoliopsida; order Rosales; family Cannabaceae; genus Humulus; species Humulus lupulus. Next base: position 96,498,049 of record NC_084793.1, read on the forward strand.
CCTGGAAATAACCAGGTACTAAACTTAGAAGTTGATTCAAAATGATTAATCGATGTTTTTCTTAAAAAGCACGAGATATCAATAAAGAATTAACACGAACTAAGTTTCTCAAAATCAATCTCCTGGATTCTACCAGGTCCTAAACTTAGAAGTTGATTCAAATTGATTAATCGATGTTTTTCTTAAAAAGCACGAGATATCAATAAAGAATTAACGCGAACTAAGTTTCTCAAAATCAATGTCCTGGATATAACCAGGTCCTAAACTTAGAAGTTGATTCAAATTAATTAATCGATGTTTTTCTTAAAAAGCACGAGATATCAATAAAGAATTAACGCGAACTAAGTTTCTCAAAATCAATGTCCTGGATGCAACCAGGTCCTAAACTTAGAAGTTGATTCAAATTGATTAATTGATGTTTTTCTTAAAAGCACGAGATATCAATAAAGAATTAACGCGATCTAAGTTTTTCAAAATCAATGTCCTGGATGCAACCAGGTCCTAAACTTAGAAGTGGATTCAAATTGATTAATTGATGTTTTTCTTAAAAAACACGAGATATCAATAAAGAATTAACGTGAACTAAGTTTATCAAAATCAATGTCCTGGACGCAACCAGGTCCTAAACTTAGAAGTTGATTCAAATTGATTAATCGATGTTTTTCTTAAAAAGCACGAGATATCAATAAAGAAATAACGCGAACTAAGTTTTTCAAAATCAATATCCTGGAAATAACCAAGTCCTAAACTAAGAAGTTGATTCAAATTGATTAATCGATGTTTTTCTTAAAAAACACGAGATATCAATAAAGAATTAACGCGAACTAAGTTTTTCAAAATCAATTTCCTGGAAATAACTAAGTCCTAAACTTAGAAGTTGATTGAAATGGATCAGTCGATGTCTTTCTTAAAAAGAACGAGATATTAATAAAAAATATAATGCGAACTAAGTTTTTTAAAATCAATGTCCTGGATGAAACCAGGTCCTAAACTTAGAAGTTGATTCAAATTGATTAATCGATGTTATTCTTAAAAAGCACGAGATATCAATAAAGAATTAACGCGAACTAAGTTTTTCAAAATCAATGTCCTGGATGCAACCATGTCTTAAACTTAGATGTTGATTCAAATTGATTAATTGATGTTTTTCTTAAAAAGCACGAGATATCAATAAAGAATTAACGTGTACTAAGTTTTTAAAAATCAATATCTTGGAAATAACCAGGTCCTAAACTTAGAAGTTGATTCAAATTGATTAATCGATGTTTTTCTTAAAAAGCACGAGATATCAATAAAGAATTAACGCGAACTAAGTTTATCAAAATCAATGTCCTGGATGCAACCAGATCCTAAACTTAGTAGTTGATTCAAATTGATTAATCGATGTTTTTCTTAAAAAGCACGAGATATCAATAAAGAATTAACGCGAACTAAGTTTCTCAAAATCAATGTCCTGGATATAACCAGGTCCTAAACTTAGAAGTTGATTCAAATTGATTAATCGATGTTTTTCTTAAAAAGCACGAGATATCAATAAAGAATTAACGCGAACTAAGTTTTTCAAAATCAATATCCTGGAAATAACCAGGTCCTAAACTTAGAAGTTGATTCAAATTGATTAATCGATGTTTTTCTTAAAAAGCACGAGATATCAATAAAGAATTAACGCGAACTAAGTTTTTCGAAATCAATATCCTGGAAATAACTCGGTCCTAAACTTAGAAGTTGATTTAAATTGATCAGTCGATGTCTCTCTTAAAAAACACGAGATATCAATAAAGAATTAACGTGAACTAAGTTTTTCAAAATCAATATCCTGGAAATAACCAGGTCCTATACTTAGAAGTTGATTCAAATTGATTAATCCATGTTTTCCTTAAAAAGCACGAGATATCAATAAAGAATTAATGCGAACTAAGTTTTTCAAAATCAATGTCCTGGATGCAACCAGGTCCTAAACTTAGAAGTGGATTCAAATTGATTAATCGATGTTTTTCTTAAAAAACACGAGATATCAATAAAGAATTAACGTGAACTAAGTTTTTCAAAATCAATATCCTGGAAATAACCAGTTCCTAAACTTAGAAGTTGATTCAAATTGATTAATCCATGTTTTTCTTAAAAAGCACGAGATATCAATAAAGAATAAATGCGAACTAAGTTTTTCAAAATCAATGTCCTGGATGCAACCAGGTCCTAAACATAGAAGTTGATTCAAATTGATTAATCGATGTTTTTCTTAAAAAGCACGAGATATCAATAAAGAATTAACGCGAACTAAGTTTATCAATATCAATGTCCTGGATGCAACCAGATCCTAAACTTAGAAGTTGATTCAAATTGATTAATCGATGTTTTTCTTAAAAAGCACGAGATATCAATAAAGAATTAACGCGAACTAAGTTTTTCAAAATCAATATCCTGGAAATAACTAGGTCCTAAACTTAGAAGTTGATTTAAATTGATCAGTCGATGTCTTTCTTAAAAAGCACGAGATATCAATAAAGAATTAACGCGAACTAAGTTTTTCAAAATCAATATCCTGGAAATAACCAGGTCCTAAACTTAGAAGTTGATTCAAATTGATTAATCGATGTTTATCTTAAAAAGCACGAGATATCAATAAATAATTAACTCGAAAAAAGTTTTTCAAAATCAATATCCTGGAAATAACTAGGTCCTAAACTTAGAAGTTTATTTAAATTGATCAGTCGATGTCTTTCTTAAAAAGCACGGGATATTAATAAAAAAATTAATGCGAACTAAGTTTTTCAAAATCATTGTCCTGGATGAAACCAGGTCCTAAACTTAGAAGTTGATTCAAATTGATTAATCGATGTTTTTCTTAAAAAGAACGAGATATCAGTACAGAATTAATGCGAACTAAGTTTTTCAAAATCAATGTCCTGGATGCAACCAGGTCCTAAACTTAGAAGTTGATTCAAATTGATTAATCGATGTTTTTCTTAAAAAGCACGAGATATCAATAAAGAATTAACGCGAATTAAGTTTCTCAAAATCAATGTCCTGGATGCAACCAGGTCCTAAACTTAGAAGCTGATTCAAATTGATTAATCGATGTTTTTCTTAAAAGCACGAGATATCAATAAAGAATTAACGCGAACTAAGTTTTTCAAAATCAATATCCTGGAAATAACCAGGTACTAAACTTAGAAGTTGATTCAAAATGATTAATCGATGTTTTTCTTAAAAAGCACGAGATATCAATAAAGAATTAACACGAACTAAGTTTCTCAAAATCAATCTCCTGGATTCTACCAGGTCCTAAACTTAGAAGTTGATTCAAATTGATTAATCGATGTTTTTCTTAAAAAGCACAAGATATCAATAAAGAATTAACGCGAACTAAGTTTCTCAAAATCAATGTCCTGGATATAACCAGGTCCTAAACTTAGAAGTTGATTCAAATTAATTAATCGATGTTTTTCTTAAAAAGCACGAGATATCAATAAAGAATTAACGCGAACTAAGTTTCTCAAAATCAATGTCCTGGATGCAACCAGGTCCTAAACTTAGAAGTTGATTCAAATTGATTAATTGATGTTTTTCTTAAAAGCACGAGATATCAATAAAGAATTAACGCGAACTAAGTTTTTCAAAATCAATATCCTGTAAATAACCAGGTCCTAAACTTAGAAGTTGATTCAAATTGATTAATCGATGTTTTTCTTAAAAATCACGAGATATCAATAAAGAATTAACGTGAACTAAGTTTTTCAAAATCAATGTCCTGGATATAACCAGGTCCTAAACTTAGAAGTTGATTCAAATTGATTAATCGATGTTTTACTTAAAAAGCACGAGATATCAATAAAGAATTAACGCGAACTAAGTTTCTCAAAATCAATGTCCTGGATATAACCAGGTCCTAAACTTAGAAGTTGATTCAAATTAATTAATCGATGTTTTTCTTAAAAAGCACGAGATATCAATAAAGAATTAACGCGAACTAAGTTTCTCAAAATCAATGTCCTGGATGCAACCAGGTCCTAAACTTAGAAGTTGATTCAAATTGATTAATTGATGTTTTTCTTAAAAGCACGAGATATCAATAAAGAATTAACGCGAACTAAGTTTTTCAAAATCAATATCCTGTAAATAACCAGGTCCTAAACTTAGAAGTTGATTCAAATTGATTAATCGATGTTTTTCTTAAAAAGCACGAGATATCAATAAAGAATTAACGCGAACTAAGTTTTTCAAAATCAATATCCTGGAAATAACTAGGTCCTAAACTTAGAAGTTGATTTAAATTGATCAGTCGATGTCTTTCTTAAAAAGCACGAGATATCAATAAAGAATTAACGCGAACTAAGTTTTTCAAAATCAATATCCTGGAAATAACCAGGTCCTAAACTTAGAAGTTGATTCAAATTGATTAATCGATGTTTATCTTAAAAAGCACGAGATATCAATAAATAATTAACTCGAAAAAAGTTTTTCAAAATCAATATCCTGGAAATAACTAGGTCCTAAACTTAGAAGTTTATTTAAATTGATCAGTCGATGTCTTTCTTAAAAAGCACGGGATATTAATAAAAAAATTAATGCGAACTAAGTTTTTCAAAATCATTGTCCTGGATGAAACCAGGTCCTAAACTTAGAAGTTGATTCAAATTGATTAATCGATGTTTTTCTTAAAAAGAACGAGATATCAGTACAGAATTAATGCGAACTAAGTTTTTCAAAATCAATGTCCTGGATGCAACCAGGTCCTAAACTTAGAAGTTGATTCAAATTGATTAATCGATGTTTTTCTTAAAAAGCACGAGATATCAATAAAGAATTAACGCGAATTAAGTTTCTCAAAATCAATGTCCTGGATGCAACCAGGTCCTAAACTTAGAAGCTGATTCAAATTGATTAATCGATGTTTTTCTTAAAAGCACGAGATATCAATAAAGAATTAACGCGAACTAAGTTTTTCAAAATCAATATCCTGGAAATAACCAGGTACTAAACTTAGAAGTTGATTCAAAATGATTAATCGATGTTTTTCTTAAAAAGCACGAGATATCAATAAAGAATTAACACGAACTAAGTTTCTCAAAATCAATCTCCTGGATTCTACCAGGTCCTAAACTTAGAAGTTGATTCAAATTGATTAATCGATGTTTTTCTTAAAAAGCACAAGATATCAATAAAGAATTAACGCGAACTAAGTTTCTCAAAATCAATGTCCTGGATATAACCAGGTCCTAAACTTAGAAGTTGATTCAAATTAATTAATCGATGTTTTTCTTAAAAAGCACGAGATATCAATAAAGAATTAACGCGAACTAAGTTTCTCAAAATCAATGTCCTGGATGCAACCAGGTCCTAAACTTAGAAGTTGATTCAAATTGATTAATTGATGTTTTTCTTAAAAGCACGAGATATCAATAAAGAATTAACGCGAACTAAGTTTTTCAAAATCAATATCCTGTAAATAACCAGGTCCTAAACTTAGAAGTTGATTCAAATTGATTAATCGATGTTTTTCTTAAAAATCACGAGATATCAATAAAGAATTAACGTGAACTAAGTTTTTCAAAATCAATGTCCTGGATATAACCAGGTCCTAAACTTAGAAGTTGATTCAAATTGATTAATCGATGTTTTACTTAAAAAGCACGAGATATCAATAAAGAATTAACGCGAATTAAGTTTCTCAAAATCAATATCCTGGAAATAACCAGGTCCTAAACTTAGAAGTTGATTCAAATTGATTAATCCATGTTTTTCTTAAAAAGCACGAGATATCAAAAAAGAATTAATGCGAACTATGTTTTTCAAAATCAATGTCTTGGATGAAACCAGGTCCTAAACTTAGAAGTTGATTCAAATTGATTAATCGATGTTTTTCTTAAAAAGCACGAGATATCAGTAAAGAATTAATGCGAACTAAGTTTTTCAAAATCAATGTCCTGGATGCAACCAGGTCCTAAACTTAGAAGTTGATTCAAATTGATTAATCGATGTTCTTCTTAAAAAGCACGAGATATCAATAAAGAATTAACGCGAATTAAGTTTCTCAAAATCAATGTCCTGGACGCAACCAGGTCCTAAACTTAGAAGTTGATTCAAATTGATTAATGGATGTTTTTCTTAAAAGCACGAGATATCAATAAAGAATTAACGCGAACTAAGTTTTTCAAAATCAATATCCTGGAAATAACCAGGTCCTAAACTTAGAAGTTGATTCAAATTGATTAATCGATGTATTTCTAAAAAAGCACGAGATATCAATAAAGAATTAACGCGAACTAAGTTTTTCAAAATCAATATCCTGGAAATAACTAGGTCCTAAACTTAGAAGTTGATTTAAATTGATCAGTCGATGCTGTCTTAAAAAACACGAGATATCAATAAAGAATTAACGTGAACTAAGTTTTTCAAAATCAATATCCTGGAAATAACCAGGTCCTAAACTTAGAAGTTTATTCAAATTGATTAATCCTTGTTTTTCTTAAAAAGCACGAGATATCAATAAAGAATTAATGCGAACTAAGTTTTTCAAAATCAATGTCCTGGATGCAACCAGGTCCTAAACTTAGAAGTTGATTCAAATTGATTAATCGATGTTTTTCTTAAAAATCACGAGATATCAAAAAAGAATTAACGTGAACTAAGTTTTTCAAAATCAATATCCTGGAAATAACCAGGTCCTATACTTAGAAGTTGATTCAAATTGATTAATCGATGTTTTTCTTAAAAAGCACGAGATATCAATAAAGAATTAATGCGAACTAAGTTTTTCAAAATCAATGTCCTGGATGCAACCAGGTCCTAAACTTAGAAGTCGATTGAAATTGATTAATCGATGTTTTTCTTAAAAGCACGAGATATCAATAAAGAATTAACGCGAACTAAGTTTTTCAAAATCAATATCCTGGAAATAACCAGGTACTAAACTTAGAAGTTGATTCAAATTGATTAATCGATGTTTTTCTTAAAAATCACGAGATATCAATAAAGAATTAACGCGAACTAAGTTTTTCAAAATCAATATCCTGGAAATAACTAGGTCCTAAACTTAGAAGTTGATTTAAATTGATCAGTCGATGCTGTCTTAAAAAACACGAGATATCAATAAAGAATTAACGTGAACTAAGTTTTTCAAAATCAATATCCTGGAAATAACCAGGTCCTAAACTTAGAAGTTTAATCATATTGATTAATCCATGTTTTTCTTAAAAAGCACGATATATCAATAAAGAATTAATGCGAACTAAGTTTTTCAAAATCAATGTCCTGGATGCAACCAGGACCTAAACTTAGAAGTTGATTCAAATTGATTAATTGATGTTTTTCTTAAAAATCACGAGATATCAATAAAGAATTAACGTGAACTAAGTTTTTCAAAATCAATATCCTGGAAATAACCAGGTCCTATACTTAGAAGTTGATTCAAATTGATTAATCGATGTTTTTCTTAAAAAGCACGAGATATCAATAAAGAATTAACGCGAACTAAGTTTCTCAAAATCAATGTCCTGGATGCAACCAAGTCCTAAACTTAGAAGTTGATTCAAATTGATTAATCGATGTTTTTCTTAAAAGCACGAGATATCAATAAAGAATTAACGCGATCTAAGTTTTTCAAAATCAATGTCCTGGATGCAACCAGGTCCTAAACTTAGAAGTGGATTCAAATTGATTAATTGATGTTTTTCTTAAAAAACACGAGATATCAATAAAGAATAAACGTGAACTAAGTTTATCAAAATCAATGTCCTGGACGCAACCAGGTCCTAAACTTAGAAGTTGATTCAAATTGATTAATCGATGTTTTTCTTAAAAAGCACGAGATATCAATAAAGAATTAACGCGAACTAAGTTTTTCAAAATCAATATCCTGGAAATAACCAAGTCCTAAACTAAGAAGTTGATTCAAATTGATTAATCGATGTTTTTCTTAAAAAACACGAGATATCAATAAAGAATTAACGCGAACTAAGTTTTTCAAAATCAATATCCTGGAAATAACTAAGTCCTAAACTTAGAAGTTGATTGAAATGGATCAGTCGATGTCTTTCTTAAAAAGAACGAGATATTAATAAAAAATATAATGCGAACTAAGTTTTTCAAAATCAATGTCCTGGATGAAACCAGGTCCTAAACTTAGAAGTTGATTCAAATTGATTAATCGATGTTATTCTTAAAAAGGACGAGATATCAATAAAGAATTAACGCGAACTAAGTTTTTCAAAATCAATGTCCTGGATGCAACCATGTCTTAAACTTAGATGTTGATTCAAATTGATTAATTGATGTTTTTCTTAAAAAGCACGAGATATCAATAAAGAATTAACGTGTACTAAGTTTTTAAAAATCAATATCTTGGAAATAACCAGGTCCTAAACTTAGAAGTTGATTCAAATTGATTAATCGATGTTTTTCTTAAAAAGCACGAGATATCAATAAAGAATTAACGCGAACTAAGTTTATCAAAATCAATGTCCTGGATGCAACCAGATCCTAAACTTAGTAGTTGATTCAAATTGATTAATCGATGTTTTTCTTAAAAAGCACGAGATATCAATAAAGAATTAACGCGAACTAAGTTTCTCAAAATCAATGTCCTGGATATAACCAGGTCCTAAACTTAGAAGTTGATTCAAATTGATTAATCGATGTTTTTCTTAAAAAGCACGAGATATCAATAAAGAATTAACGCGAACTAAGTTTTTCAAAATCAATATCCTGGAAATAACCAGGTCCTAAACTTAGAAGTTGATTCAAATTGATTAATCGATGTTTTTCTTAAAAAGCACGAGATATCAATAAAGAATTAACGCGAACTAAGTTTTTCGAAATCAATATCCTGGAAATAACTCGGTCCTAAACTTAGAAGTTGATTTAAATTGATCAGTCGATGTCTCTCTTAAAAAACACGAGATATCAATAAAGAATTAACGTGAACTAAGTTTTTCAAAATCAATATCCTGGAAATAACCAGGTCCTATACTTAGAAGTTTATTCAAATTGATTAATCCATGTTTTCCTTAAAAAGCACGAGATATCAATAAAGAATTAATGCGAACTAAGTTTTTCAAAATCAATGTCCTGGATGCAACCAGGTCCTAAACTTAGAAGTGGATTCAAATTGATTAATCGATGTTTTTCTTAAAAAACACGAGATATCAATAAAGAATTAACGTGAACTAAGTTTTTCAAAATCAATATCCTGGAAATAACCAGGTCCTAAACTTAGAAGTTGATTCAAATTGATTAATCCATGTTTTTCTTAAAAAGCACGAGATATCAATAAAGAATAAATGCGAACTAAGTTTTTCAAAATCAATGTCCTGGATGCAACCAGGTCCTAAACATAGAAGTTGATTCAAATTGATTAATCGATGTTTTTCTTAAAAAGCACGAGATATCAATAAAGAATTAACGCGAACTAAGTTTATCAATATCAATGTCCTGGATGCAACCAGATCCTAAACTTAGAAGTTGATTCAAATTGATTAATCGATGTTTTTCTTAAAAAGCACGAGATATCAATAAAGAATTAACGCGAACTAAGTTTTTCAAAATCAATATCCTGGAAATAACTAGGTCCTAAACTTAGAAGTTGATTTAAATTGATCAGTCGATGTCTTTCTTAAAAAGCACGATATATCAATAAAGAATTAACGCGAACTAAGTTTTTCAAAATCAATATCCTGGAAATAACCAGGTCCTAAACTTAGAAGTTGATTCAAATTGATTAATCGATGTTTTTCTTAAAAAGCACGAGATATCAATAAATAATTAACTCGAAATAAGTTTTTCAAAATCAATATCCTGGAAATAACTAGGTCCTAAACTTAGAAGCTGATTCAAATTGATTAATCGATGTTTTTCTTAAAAGCACGAGATATCAATAAAGAATTAACGCGAACTAAGTTTTTCAAAATCAATATCCTGGAAATAACCAGGTACTAAACATAGAAGTTGATTCAAAATGATTAATCGATGTTTTTCTTAAAAAGCACGAGATATCAATAAAGAATTAACACGAACTAAGTTTCTCAAAATGAATCTCCTGGATTCTACCAGGTCCTAAACTTAGAAGTTGATTCAAATTGATTAATCGATGTTTTTCTTAAAAAGCACGAGATATCAATAAAGAATTAACGCGAACTAAGTTTCTCAAAATCAATGTCCTGGATATAACCAGGTCCTAAACTTAGAAGTTGATTCAAATTAATTAATCGATGTTTTTCTTAAAAAGCACGAGATATCAATAAAGAATTAACGCGAACTAAGTTTCTCAAAATCAATGTCCTGGATGCAACCAGGTCCTAAACTTAGAAGTTGATTCAAATTGATTAATCGATGTTTTTCTTAAAAAGCACGAGATATCAGTAAAGAATTAACGCGAGCTAAGTTTTTCAAAATCAATATCCTGGAAATAACTAGGTCCTAAACTTAGAAGTTGATTTAAATTGATCAGTCGATGTCTTTCTTAGAAAGCACGAGATATTAATAAAAAAATTAATGCGAACTAAGTTTTTCAAAATCAATGTCTTGGATGAAACCAGGTCCTAAACTTAGAAGTTGATTCAAATTGATTAATCGATGTTTTACTTAAAAAGCACGAGATATCAATAAAGAATTAACGCGAATTAAGTTTCTCAAAATCAATATCCTGGAAATAACCAGGTCCTAAACTTAGAAGTTGATTCAAATTGATTAATCCATGTTTTTCTTAAAAAGCACGAGATATCAATAAAGAATTAATGCGAACTAAGTTTTTCAAAATCAATGTCCTGTATGAAACCTGGTCCTAAACTTAGAAGTTGATTCAAATTGATTAATCGATGTTTTTCTTAAAAAGCACGAGATATCAGTAAAGAATTAATGCGAACTAAGTTTTTCAAAATCAATGTCCTGGATGCAACCAGGTCCTAAACTTAGAAGTTGATTCAAATTGATTAATCGATGTTTTTCTTAAAAAGCACGAGATATCAATAAAGAATTAACGCGAATTAAGTTTCTCAAAATCAATGTCCTGGATGCAACCAGGTCCTAAACTTAGAAGTTGATTCAAATTGATTAATCGATGTTTTTCTTAAAAGCACGAGATATCAATAAAGAATTAACGCGAACTAAGTTTTTCAAAATCAATATCCTGGAAATAACCAGGTACTAAACTTAGAAGTTGATTCAAAATGATTAATCGATGTTTTTCTTAAAAAGCACGAGATATCAATAAAGAATTAACGCGAAATAAGTTTCTCAAAATCAATCTCCTGGATGCTACCAGGTCCTAAACTTAGAAGTTGATTCAAATTGATTAATCGATGTTTTTCTTAAAAAGCATGAGATATCAATAAAGAATTAACGCGAACTAAGTTTCTCAAAATCAATGTCCTGGATATAACCAGGTCCTAAACTTAGAAGTTGATACAAATTAATTAATCGATGTTTTTCTTAAAAAGCACGAGATATCAATAAAGAATTAACGCGAACTGAGTTTCTCAAAATCAATGTCCTGGATGCAACCAGGTCCTAAACTTAGAAGTTGATTCAAATTGATTAATCGATGTATTTCTTAAAAATCACGAGATATCAATAAAGAATTAACGCGAACTAAGTTTTTCAAAATCAATATCCTGGAAATAACTAGGTCCTAAACTTAGAAGTAGATTTAAATTGATCAGTCGATGTCTTTCTTAAAAAACACGAGATATCAATAAAGAATTAACGTGAACTATGTTTTTCAAAATCAATATCCTGGAAATAACCAGGTCCTAAACTTAGAAGTTGATTCAAATTGATTAATCCATGTTTTTCTTAAAAAGCACGAGATATCAATAAAGAATAAATGCGAACTAAGTTTTTCAAAATCAATGTCCTGGATGCAACCAGGTCCTAAACTTAGAAGTTGATTCAAATTGATTAATCGATGTTTTTCTTAAAAAGCACGAGATATCAATAAAGAATTAACGTGAACTAAGTTTTTAAAAATCAATATCTTGGAAATAACCAGGTCCTAAACATAGAAGTTGATTCAAATTGATTAATCGATGTTTTTCTTAAAAAGCACGAGATATCAATAAAGAATTAACGCGAACTAAGTTTATCAATATCAATGTCCTGGAAATAACCAGGTCCTAAACTTAGAAGTTGATTCAAATTGATTAATCGATGTTTTTCTTAAAAGCACGAGATATCAATAAAGAATTAACGCGAACTAAGTTTTTTAAAATCAATATCCTGTAAATAACCAGGTCCTAAACATAGAAGTTGATTCAAATTGATTAATCGATGTTTCTCTTAAAAATCACGAGATATCAATAAAGAATTAACACGAACTAAGTTTTTCAAAATCAATATCCTGAAAATAACTAGGTCCTAAACTTAGAAGTAGATTTAAATTGATCAGTCGATGTCTTTCTTAAAAAACACGAGATATCAATAAAGAATTAACGTGAACTAAGTTTTTCAAAATCAATATCCTGGAAATAACCAGGTCCTAAACTTAGAAGTATATTCAAATTGATTAATCCATGTTTTTCTTAAAAAGCACGAGATATCAATAAAGAATAAATGCGAACTAAGTTTTTGAAAATCAATGTCCTGGATGCAACCAGGTCCTAAACTTAGAAGTCGATTGAAATTGATTAATCGATGTTTTTCTTAAAAGCACGAGATGTCAATAAAGAATTAACGCGAACTAAGTTTTTCAAAATCAATATCCTGGAAATAACCAGGTACTAAACTTAGAAGTTGATTCAAATTGATTAATCGATGTTTTTCTTAAAAATCACGAGATATCAATAAAGAATTAACGCGAACTAAGTTTTTCAAAATCAATATCCTGGAAATAACTAGGTCCTAAACTTAGAAGTTGATTTAAATTGATCAGTCGATGCTGTCTTAAAAAACACGAGATATCAATAAAGAATTAACGTGAACTAAGTTTTTCAAAATCAATATCCTGGAAATAACCAGGTCCTAAACTTAGAAGTTTATTCAAATTGATTAATCCATGTTTTTCTTAAAAAGCACGAGATATCAATAAAGAATTAATGCGAACTAAGTTTTTCAAAATCAATGTCCTGGATGCAACCAGGACCTAAACTTAGAAGTTGATTCAAATTGATTAATTGATGTTTTTCTTAAAAATCACGAGATATCAATAAAGAATTAACGTGAACTAAGTTTTTCAAAATCAATATCCTGGAAATAACCAGGTCCTATACTTAGAAGTTGATTCAAATTGATTAATCGATGTTTTTCTTAAAAAGCACGAGATATCAATAAAGAATTAACGCGAACTAAGTTTCTCAAAATCAATGTCCTGGATGCAACCAAGTCCTAAACTTAGAAGTTGATTCAAATTGATTAATCGATGTTTTTCTTAAAAGCACGAGATATCAATAAAGAATTAACGCGATCTAAGTTTTTCAAAATCAATGTCCTGGATGCAACCAGGTCCTAAACTTAGAAGTGGATTCAAATTGATTAATTGATGTTTTTCTTAAAAAACACGAGATATCAATAAAGAATTAACGTGAACTAAGTTTTTCAAAATCAATATCCTGGAAATAACCAGGTCCTAAACTTAGAAGTTGATTCAAATTGATTAATCGATGTTTTTCTTAGAAAGCACGAGATATCAATAAAGAATTAACGCGAACTAAGTTTATCAAAATCAATGTCCTGGATGCAACCAGGTCCTAAACTTAGAAGTTGATTCAAATTGATTAATCGATGTTTTTCTTAAAAAGCACGAGATATCAAAAAAGAATTAACGCGAACTAAGTTTTTCAAAATCAATATCCTGGAAATAACCAAGTCCTAAACTAAGAAGTTGATTCAAATTGATTAATCGATGTTTTCTTAAAAAACACGAGATATCAATAAAGAATTAACGTGAACTAAGTTTTTCAAAATCAATATCCTGGAAATAACCAGGTCCTAAACTTAGAAGTTTATTCAAATTGATTAATCCATGTTTTTCTTAAAAAGCACGAGATATCAATAAAGAATTAATGCGAACTAAGTTTTTCAAAATCAATGTCCTGGATGCAACCAGGACCTAAACTTAGAAGTTGATTCAAATTGATTAATTGATGTTTTTCTTAAAAATCACGAGATATCAATAAAGAATTAACGTGAACTAAGTTTTTCAAAATCAATATCCTGGAAATAACCAGGTCCTATACTTAGAAGTTGATTCAAATTAATTAATCGATGTTTTTCTTAAAAAGCACGAGATATCAATAAAGAATTAACGCGAACTAAGTTTCTCAAAATCAATGTCCTGGATGCAACCAAGTCCTAAACTTAGAAGTTGATTCAAATTGATTAATCGATGTTTTTCTTAAAAGCACGAGATATCAATAAAGAATTAACGCGATCTAAGTTTTTCAAAATCAATGTCCTGGATGCAACCAGGTCGTAAACTTAGAAGTGGATTCAAATTGATTAATTGATGTTTTTCTTAAAAAACACGAGATATCAATAAAGAATTAACGTGAACTAAGTTTTTCAAAATCAATATCCTGGAAATAACCAGGTCCTAAACTTAGAAGTTGATTCAAATTGATTAATCGATGTTTTTCTTAGAAAGCACGAGATATCAATAAAGAATTAACGCGAACTAAGTTTATCAAAATCAATGTCCTGGATGCAACCAGGTCCTAAACTTAGAAGTTGATTCAAATTGATTAATCGATGTTTTTCTTAAAAAGCACGAGATATCAAAAAAGAATTAACGCGAACTAAGTTTTTCAAAATCAATATCCTGGAAATAACCAAGTCCTAAACTAAGAAGTTGATTCAAATTGATTAATCGATGTTTTCTTAAAAAACACGAGATATCAATAAAGAATTAACGCGAACTAAGTTTTTCAAAATCAATATCCTGGAAATAACTAAGTCCTAAACTTAGAAGTTGATTGAAATGGATCAGTCGATGTCTTTCTTAAAAAGAACGAGATATTAATAAAAAATATAATGCGTACTGAGTTTTTCAAAATCAATGTCCTGGATGAAACCAGGTCCTAAACTTAGAAGTTGATTCAAATTGATTAATCGATGTTATTCTTAAAAAGCACGAGATATCAATAAAGAATTAACGCGAACTAAGTTTTTCAAAATCAATGTCCTGGATGCAACCATGTCTTAAACTTAGATGTTGATTCAAATTGATTAATTGATGTTTTTCTTAAAAAGCACGAGATATCAATAAAGAATTAACGTGTACAAAGTTTTAAAAAATCAATATCTTGGAAATAACCAGGTCCTAAACTTAGAAGTTGATTCAAATTGATTAATCGATGTTTTTCTTAAAAAGCACGAGATATCAATAAAGAATTAACGCGAACTAAGTTTATCAAAATCAATGTCCTGGATGCAACCAGATCCTAAACTTAGAAGTTGATTCAAATTGATTAATCGATGTTTTTCTTAAAAAGCACGAGATATCAATAAAGAATTAACGCGAACTAAGTTTATCAAAATCAATGTCCTGGATGCAACCAGATCCTAAACTTAGAAGTTGATTCAAATTGATTAATCGATGTTTTTCTTAAAAAGCACGAGATATCAATAAAGAATTAACGTGAACTAAGTTTTTCAAAATCAATATCCTGGAAATAACCAGGTCCTAAACTTAGAAGTTGATTCAAATTGATTAATCCATGTTTTTCTTAAAAAGCACGAGATAACGATAAAGAATTAACGCGAAATAAGTTTTTCAAAATCAATATCCTGGAAATAACTAGGTCCTAAACTTAGAAGTTGATTTAAATGGATCAGTCGATGTCTTTCTTATAAAGAACGAGATATTAATAAAAAATATAATGCGTACTAAGTTTTTCAAAATCAATGTCCTAAACTTAGAAGTTGATTCAAATTGATTAATCGATGTTATTCTTAAAAAGCACGAGATATCAATAAAGAATTAACGCGAACTAAGTTTTTCAAAATCAATGTCCTGGATGCAACCATGTCTTAAACTTAGATGTTGATTCAAATTGATTAATTGATGTTTTTCTTAAAAACCACGAGATATCAATAAAGAATTAACGTGTACTAAGTTTTTAAAAATCAATATCTTGGAAATAACTAGGTCCTAAACTTAGAAGTTGATTCAAATTGATTAATCGATGTTTTTCTTAAAAAGCACGAGATAACAATAAAGAATTAACGCGAACTAAGTTTATCAAAATCAATGTCCTGGATGCAACCAGATCCTAAACTTAGAAGTTGATTCAAATTGATTAATCGATGTTTTTCTTAAAAAGCACGAGATATCAATAAAGAATTAACGCGAACTAAGTTTCTCAAAATCAATGTCCTGGATATAACCAGGTCCTAAACTTAGAAGTTGATTCAAATTGATTAATCGATGTTTTTCTTAAAAAGCACGAGATATCAATAAAGTATTAACGCGAACTAAGTTTTTCAAAATCAATATCCTGGAAATAACCAGGTCCTAAACTTAGAAGTTGATTCAAATTGATTAATCGATGTTTTTCTTAAAAAGCACGAGATATCAATAAAGTATTAACGCGAACTAAGTTTTTCAAAATCAATATCCTGGAAATAACTAGGTCCTAAACTTAGAAGTTGATTTAAATTGATCAGTCGATGTCTTTCTTAAAAAACACGAGATATCAATAAAGAATTAACGTGAACTAAGTTTTTCAAAATCAATATCCTGGAAATAACCAGGTCCTAAACTTAGAAGTTGATTCAAATTGATTAATCGATGTATTTCTTAAAAAGGACGAGATATCAATAAAGAATTAACGCGAACTAAGTTTCTCAAAATCAATGTCCTGGATGCAACCAGGTCCTAAACTTAGAAGTTGATGCAAATTGATTAATCGATGTTTTTCTTAAAAGCACGAGATATCAATAAAGAATTAACGCGAACTAAGTTTCTCAAAATCAATGTCCTGGATGCAACCAGGTCCTAAACTTAGAAGTTGATTCAAATTGATTAATTGATGTTTTTCTTAAAAGCACGAGATATCAATAAAGAATTAACGCGAACTAAGTTTTTCAAAATCAATATCCTGGAAATAACTAGGTCCTAAACTTAGAAGTAGATTTAAATTGATCAGTCGATGTCTTTCTTAAAAAACACGAGATATCAATAAAGAATTAACGTGAACTAAGTTTTTCAAAATCAATATCCTGGAAATAACCAGGTCCTAAACTTAGAAGTATATTCAAATTGATTAATCCATGTTTTTCTTAAAAAGCACGAGATATCAATAAAGAATAAATGCGAACTAAGTTTTTGAAAATCAATGTCCTGGATGCAACCAGGTCCTAAACTTAGAAGTCGATTGAAATTGATTAATCGATGTTTTTCTTAAAAGCACGAGATGTCAATAAAGAATTAACGCGAACTAAGTTTTTCAAAATCAATATCCTGGAAATAACCAGGTACTAAACTTAGAAGTTGATTCAAATTGATTAATCGATGTTTTTCTTAAAAATCACGAGATATCAATAAAGAATTAACGCGAACTAAGTTTTTCAAAATCAATATCCTGGAAATAACTAGGTCCTAAACTTAGAAGTTGATTTAAATTGATCAGTCGATGCTGTCTTAAAAAACACGAGATATCAATAAAGAATTAACGTGAACTAAGTTTTTCAAAATCAATATCCTGGAAATAACCAGGTCCTAAACTTAGAAGTTTATTCAAATTGATTAATCCATGTTTTTCTTAAAAAGCACGAGATATCAATAAAGAATTAATGCGAACTAAGTTTTTCAAAATCAATGTCCTGGATGCAACCAGGACCTAAACTTAGAAGTTGATTCAAATTGATTAATTGATGTTTTTCTTAAAAATCACGAGATATCAATAAAGAATTAACGTGAACTAAGTTTTTCAAAATCAATATCCTGGAAATAACCAGGTCCTATACTTAGAAGTTGATTCAAATTGATTAATCGATGTTTTTCTTAAAAAGC
This sequence comes from Humulus lupulus, assembly GCF_963169125.1. Lineage (NCBI taxonomy): Eukaryota > Viridiplantae > Streptophyta > Magnoliopsida > Rosales > Cannabaceae > Humulus > Humulus lupulus. The sequence goes on from NC_084793.1 coordinate 96,515,993, forward strand.
ACGAGATATCAATAAAGAATTAACGCGAACTAAGTTTCTCAAAATCAATGTCCTGGATGCAACCAAGTCCTAAACTTAGAAGTTGATTCAAATTGATTAATCGATGTTTTTCTTAAAAGCACGAGATATCAATAAAGAATTAACGCGATCTAAGTTTTTCAAAATCAATGTCCTGGATGCAACCAGGTCCTAAACTTAGAAGTGGATTCAAATTGATTAATTGATGTTTTTCTTAAAAAACACGAGATATCAATAAAGAATTAACGTGAACTAAGTTTTTCAAAATCAATATCCTGGAAATAACCAGGTCCTAAACTTAGAAGTTGATTCAAATTGATTAATCGATGTTTTTCTTAGAAAGCACGAGATATCAATAAAGAATTAACGCGAACTAAGTTTATCAAAATCAATGTCCTGGATGCAACCAGGTCCTAAACTTAGAAGTTGATTCAAATTGATTAATCGATGTTTTTCTTAAAAAGCACGAGATATCAAAAAAGAATTAACGCGAACTAAGTTTTTCAAAATCAATATCCTGGAAATAACCAAGTCCTAAACTAAGAAGTTGATTCAAATTGATTAATCGATGTTTTCTTAAAAAACACGAGATATCAATAAAGAATTAACGCGAACTAAGTTTTTCAAAATCAATATCCTGGAAATAACTAAGTCCTAAACTTAGAAGTTGATTGAAATGGATCAGTCGATGTCTTTCTTAAAAAGAACGAGATATTAATAAAAAATATAATGCGTACTAAGTTTTTCAAAATCAATGTCCTGGATGAAACCAGGTCCTAAACTTAGAAGTTGATTCAAATTGATTAATCGATGTTATTCTTAAAAAGCACGAGATATCAATAAAGAATTAACGCGAACTAAGTTTTTCAAAATCAATGTCCTGGATGCAACCATGTCTTAAACTTAGATGTTGATTCAAATTGATTAATTGATGTTTTTCTTAAAAAGCACGAGATATCAATAAAGAATTAACGTGTACAAAGTTTTAAAAAATCAATATCTTGGAAATAACCAGGTCCTAAACTTAGAAGTTGATTCAAATTGATTAATCGATGTTTTTCTTAAAAAGCACGAGATATCAATAAAGAATTAACGCGAACTAAGTTTATCAAAATCAATGTCCTGGATGCAACCAGATCCTAAACTTAGAAGTTGATTCAAATTGATTAATCGATGTTTTTCTTAAAAAGCACGAGATATCAATAAAGAATTAACGCGAACTAAGTTTCTCAAAATCAATGTCCTGGATATAACCAGGTCCTATACTTAGAAGTTGATTCAAATTGTTTAATCGATGTTTTTCTTAAAAAGCACGAGATATCAATAAAGAATTAACGCGAACTAAGTTTTTCAAAATCAATATCCTGGAAATTACCAGGTCCTAAACTTAGAAGTTGATTCAAATTGATTAATCGATGTTTTTCTTAAAAAGCACGATATATCAATAAAGAATTAACGCGAACTAAGTTTTTCAAAATCAATATCCTGGAAATAACTAGGTCCTAAACTTAGAAGTTGATTTAAATTGATCAGTCGATGTCTTTCTTAAAAAACACGAGATATCAATAAAGAATTAACGTGAACTAAGTTTTTCAAAATCAATATCCTGGAAATAACCAGGTCCTAAACTTAGAAGTTGATTCAAATTGATTAATCCATGTTTTTCTTAAAAAGCACGAGATAACGATAAAGAATTAACGCGAAATAAGTTTTTCAAAATCAATATCCTGGAAATAACTAGGTCCTAAACTTAGAAGTTGATTTAAATGGATCAGTCGATGTCTTTCTTATAAAGAACGAGATATTAATAAAAAATATAATGCGTACTAAGTTTTTCAAAATCAATGTCCTAAACTTAGAAGTTGATTCAAATTGATTAATCGATGTTATTCTTAAAAAGCACGAGATATCAATAAAGAATTAACGCGAACTAAGTTTTTCAAAATCAATGTCCTGGATGCAACCATGTCTTAAACTTAGATGTTGATTCAAATTGATTAATTGATGTTTTTCTTAAAAACCACGAGATATCAATAAAGAATTAACGTGTACTAAGTTTTTAAAAATCAATATCTTGGAAATAACTAGGTCCTAAACTTAGAAGTTGATTCAAATTGATTAATCGATGTTTTTCTTAAAAAGCACGAGATAACAATAAAGAATTAACGCGAACTAAGTTTTTCAAAATCAATGTCCTGGATGCAACCAGATCCTAAACTTAGAAGTTGATTCAAATTGATTAATCGATGTTTTTCTTAAAAAGCACGAGATATCAATAAAGAATTAACGCGAACTAAGTTTCTCAAAATCAATGTCCTGGATATAACCAGGTCCTAAACTTAGAAGTTGATTCAAATTGATTAATCGATGTTTTTCTTAAAAAGCACGAGATATCAATAAAGTATTAACGCGAACTAAGTTTTTCAAAATCAATATCCTGGAAATAACCAGGTCCTAAACTTAGAAGTTGATTCAAATTGATTAATCGATGTTTTTCTTAAAAAGCACGAGATATCAATAAAGTAATAACGCGAACTAAGTTTTTCAAAATCAATATCCTGGAAATAACTAGGTCCTAAACTTAGAAGTTGATTTAAATTGATCAGTCAATGTCTTTCTTAAAAAACACGAGATATCAATAAAGAATTAACGTGAACTAAGTTTTTCAAAATCAATATCCTGGAAATAACCAGGTCCTAAACTTAGAAGTTGATTCAAATTGATTAATCGATGTATTTCTTAAAAAGGACGAGATATCAATAAAGAATTAACGCGAACTAAGTTTCTCAAAATCAATGTCCTGGATGCAACCAGGTCCTAAACTTAGAAGTTGATGCAAATTGATTAATCGATGTTTTTCTTAAAAGCACGAGATATCAATAAAGAATTAACGCGAACTAAGTTTCTCAAAATCAATGTCCTGGATGCAACCAGGTCCTAAACTTAGAAGTTGATTCAAATTGATTAATTGATGTTTTTCTTAAAAGCACGAGATATCAATAAAGAATTAACGCGAACTAAGTTTTTCAAAATCAATATCCTGGAAATAACTAGGTCCTAAACTTAGAAGTTGATTTAAATTGATCAGTCGATGTCTTTCTTAAAAAACACGAGATATCAATAAAGAATTAACGTGAACTAAGTTTTTCAAAATCAATATCCTGGAAATAACCAGGTCCTAAACTTAGAAGTTGATTCAAATTGATTAATCGATGTATTTCTTAAAAAGGACGAGATATCAATAAAGAATTAACGTGAACTAAGTTTTTCAAAATCAATATCCTGTAAATAACCAGGTCCTAAACTTAGAAGTTGATTCAAATTGATTAATCCGTGTTTTTCTTAAAAAGCACGAGATAACGATAAAGAATTAACGCGAAATAAGTTTTTCAAAATCAATATCCTGGAAATAACTAGGTCCTAAACTTAGAAGTTGATTGAAATGGATCAGTCGATGTCTTTCTTAAAAAGAACGAGATATTAATAAAAAATATAATGCGTACTAAGTTTTTCAAAATCAATGTCCTAAACTTAGAAGTTGATTCAAATTGATTAATCGATGTTTTTCTTAAAAAGCACGAGATATCAATATAGAATTAACGCGAACTAAGTGTCTCAAAATCAATGTCCTGGATATAACCAGGTCCTATACTTAGAAGTTGATTCAAATTGATTAATCGATGTTTTTCTTAAAAAGCACGAGATATCAATAAAGAATTAACGCGAACTAAGTTTTTCAAAATCAATATCCTGGAAATAACCAGGTCCTAAACTTAGAAGTTGATTCAAATTGATTAATCGATGTTTTTCTTAAAAAGCACGAGATATCAATAAAGAATTAACGCGAACTAAGTTTTTCAAAATCAATATCCTGGAAATAACTAGGTCCTAAACTTAGAAGTTGATTTAAATTGATCAGTCGATGTCTTTCTTAAAAAACACGAGATATCAATAAAGAATTAACGTGAACTAAGTTTTTCAAAATCAATATCCTGGAAATAACCAGGTCCTAAACTTAGAAGTTGATTCAAATTGATTAATCGATGTATTTCTTAAAAAGGACGAGATATCAATAAAGAATTAACGCGAACTAAGTTTCTCAAAATCAATGTCCTGGATGCAACCAGGTCCTAAACTTAGAAGTTGATGCAAATTGATTAATCGATGTTTTTCTTAAAAGCACGAGATATCAATAAAGAATTAACGCGAACTAAGTTTCTCAAAATCAATGTCCTGGATGCAACCAGGTCCTAAACTTAGAAGTTGATTCAAATTGATTAATTGATGTTTTTCTTAAAAGCACGAGATATCAATAAAGAATTAACGCGAACTAAGTTTTTCAAAATCAATATCCTGTAAATAACCAGGTCCTAAACTTAGAAGTTGATTCAAATTGATTAATCTATGTTTTTCTTAAAAATCACGAGATATCAGTAAAGAATTAACGCGAACTAAGTTTTTCAAAATCAATATCCTGGAAATAACTAGCTCCTAAACTTTGAAGTAGATTTAAATTGATCAGTCGATGTCTTTCTTAAAAAACACGAGATATCAATAAAGAATTAACGTGAACTAAGTTTTTCAAAATCAATATCCTGGAAATAACCAGGTCCTAAACTTAGAAGTTGAATCAAATTGATTAATCCATGTTTTTCTTAAAAAGCACGAGATATCAATAAAGAATAAATGCGAACTAAGTTTTTCAAAATCAATGTCCTGGATGCAACCAGGTCCTAAACTTAGAAGTTGATTCAAATTGATTAATCGATGTTTTTCTTAAAAAGCACGAGATATCAATAAAGAATTAACGTGAACTAAGTTTTTAAAAATCAATATCTTGGAAATAACCAGGTCCTGAACATAGAAGTTGATTCAAATTGATTAATCGATGTTTTTCTTAAAAAGCACGAGATATCAATAAAGAATTAACGCGAACTAAGTTTATCAATATCAATGTCCTGGATGCAACCAGATCCTAAACTTAGAAGTTGATTCAAATTAATTAATCGATGTTTTTCTTAAAAAGCACGAGATATCAATAAAGAATTAACGCGAACTAAGTTTTTCAAAATCAATATCCTGGAAATAACCAGGTCCTAAACTTAGAAGTTGATTCAAATTGATTAATCGATGTTTTTCTTAAAAGCACGAGATATCAATAAAGAATTAACGCGAACTAAGTTTTTCAAAATCAATATCCTGTAAATAACCAGGTCCTAAACTTAGAAGTTGATTCAAATTGATTAATCGATGTTTTTCTTAAAAATCACGAGATATCAATAAAGAATTAACGGGAACTAAGTTTTTCAAAATCAATATCCTGGAAATAACTAGGTCCTAAACTTAGAAGTAGATTTAAATTGATCATCGATGTCTTTCTTAAAAAACACGAGATATCAATAAAGAATTAACGTGAACTAAGTTTTTCAAAATCAATATCCTGGAAATAACCAGGTCCTAAACTTAGAAGTTGATTCAAATTGATTAATCGATGTATTTCTTAAAAAGGACGAGATATCAATAAAGAATTTACGCGAACTAAGTTTCTCAAAATCAATGTCCTGGATGCAACCAGGTCCTAAACTTAGAAGTTGATTCAAATTGATTAATCGATGTTTTTCTTAAAAAGCACGAGATATCAATAAAGAATTAACGTGAACTAAGTTTTTAAAAATCAATATCTTGGAAATAACCAGGTCCTAAACATAGAAGTTGATTCAAATTGATTAATCGATGTTTTTCTTAAAAAGCACGAGATATCAATAAAGAATTAACGCGAACTAAGTTTATCAATATCAATGTCCTGGATGCAACCAGATCCTAAACTTAGAAGTTGATTCAAATTAATTAATCGATGTTTTTCTTAAAATGCACGAGATATCAATAAAGAATTAACGCGAACTAAGTTTTTCAAAATCAATATCCTGGAAATAACCAGGTCCTAAACTTAGAAGTTGATTCAAATTGATTAATCGATGTTTTTCTTAAAAGCACGAGATATCAATAAAGAATTAACGCGAACTAAGTTTTTCAAAATCAATATCCTGTAAATAACCAGGTCCTAAACTTAGAAGTTGATTCAAATTGATTAATCGATGTTTTTCTTAAAAATCACGAGATATCAATAAAGAATTAACGCGAACTAAGTTTTTCAAAATCAATATCCTGGAAATAACTAGGTCCTAAACTTAGATGTAGATTTAAATTGATCATCGATGTCTTTCTTAAAAAACACGAGATATCAATAAAGAATTAACGTGAACTAAGTTTTTCAAAATCAATATCCTGGAAATAACCAGGTCCTAAACTTAGAAGTTGATTCAAATTGATTAATCCATGTTTTTCTTAAAAAGCACGAGATATCAATAAAGAATAAATGCGAACTAAGTTTTTGAAAATCAATGTCCTGGATGCAACCAGGTCCTAAACTTAGAAGTCGATTGAAATTGATTAATCGATGTTTTTCTTAAAAGCACGAGATATCAATAAAGAATTAACGCGAACTAAGTTTTTCAAAATCAATATCCTGGAAATAACCAGGTCCTAAACTTAGAAGTTGATTCAAATTGATTAATCGATGTATTTCTTAAAAAGGACGAGATATCAATAAAGAATTAACGCGAACTAAGTTTCTCAAAATCAATGTCCTGGATGCAACCAGGTCCTAAACTTAGAAGTTGATGCAAATTGATTAATCGATGTTTTTCTTAAAAGCACGAGATATCAATAAAGAATTAACGCGAACTAAGTTTCTCAAAATCAATGTCCTGGATGCAACCAGGTCCTAAACTTAGAAGTTGATTCAAATTGATTAATTGATGTTTTTCTTAAAAGCACGAGATATCAATAAAGAATTAACGCGAACTAAGTTTTTCAAAATCAATATCCTGGAAATAACTAGGTCCTAAACTTAGAAGTTGATTTAAATTGATCAGTCGATGTCTTTCTTAAAAAACACGAGATATCAATAAAGAATTAACGTGAACTAAGTTTTTCAAAATCAATATCCTGGAAATAACCAGGTCCTAAACTTAGAAGTTGATTCAAATTGATTAATCGATGTATTTCTTAAAAAGGACGAGATATCAATAAAGAATTAACGTGAACTAAGTTTTTCAAAATCAATATCCTGTAAATAACCAGGTCCTAAACTTAGAAGTTGATTCAAATTGATTAATCGATGTTTTTCTTAAAAAGCACGAGATATCAATAAAGAATTAACGTGAACTAAGTTTTTAAAAATCAATATCTTGGAAATAACCAGGTCCTGAACATAGAAGTTGATTCAAATTGATTAATCGATGTTTTTCTTAAAAAGCACGAGATATCAATAAAGAATTAACGCGAACTAAGTTTATCAAAATCAATGTCCTGGATGCAACCAGATCCTAAACTTAGAAGTTGATTCAAATTGATTAATCGATGTTTTTCTTAAAAAGCACGAGATATCAATAAAGAATTAACGCGAACTAAGTTTTTCAAAATCAATATCCTGTAAATAACCAGGTCCTAAACTTAGAAGTTGATTCAAATTGATTAATCGATGTTTTTCTTAAAAATCACGAGATATCAATAAAGAATTAACGCGAACTAAGTTTTTCAAAATCAATATCCTGGAAATAACTAGGTCCTAAACTTTGAAGTAGATTTAAATTGATCAGTCGATGTCTTTCTTAAAAAACACGAGATATCAATAAAGAATTAACGTGAACTATGTTTTTCAAAATCAATATCCTGGAAATAACCTGGTCCTAAACTTAGAAGTTGATTCAAATTGATTAATCCATGTTTTTCTTAAAATGCACGAGATATCAATAAAGAATAAATGCGAACTAAGTTTTTCAAAATCAATGTCCTGGATGCAACCAGGTCCTAAACTTAGAAGTTGATTCAAATTGATTAATCGATGTTTTTCTTAAAAAGCACGAGATATCAATAAAGAATTAACGTGAACTAAGTTTTTAAAAATCAATATCTTGGAAATAACCAGGTCCTGAACATAGAAGTTGATTCAAATTGATTAATCGATGTTTTTCTTAAAAAGCACGAGATATCAATAAAGAATTAACGCGAACTAAGTTTATCAATATCAATGTCCTGGATGCAACCAGATCCTAAACTTAGAAGTTGATTCAAATTAATTAATCGATGTTTTTCTTAAAAAGCACGAGATATCAATAAAGAATTAACGCGAACTAAGTTTTTCAAAATCAATATCCTGGAAATAACCAGGTCCTAAACTTAGAAGTTGATTCAAATTGATTAATCGATGTTTTTCTTAAAAGCACGAGATATCAATAAAGAATTAACGCGAACTAAGTTTTTCAAAATCAATATCCTGTAAATAACCAGGTCCTAAACTTAGAAGTTGATTCAAATTGATTAATCGATGTTTTTCTTCAAAATCACGAGATATCAATAAAGAATTAACGCGAACTAAGTTTTTCAAAATCAATATCCTGGAAATAACTAGGTCCTAAACTTAGAAGTAGATTTAAATTGATCATCGATGTCTTTCTTAAAAAACACGAGATATCAATAAAGAATTAACGTGAACTAAGTTTTTCAAAATCAATATCCTGGAAATAACCAGGTCCTAAACTTAGAAGTTGATTCAAATTGATTAATCGATGTATTTCTTAAAAAGGACGAGATATCAATAAAGAATTAACGCGAACTAAGTTTCTCAAAATCAATGTCCTGGATGCAACCAGGTCCTAAACTTAGAAGTTGATGCAAATTGATTAATCGATGTTATTCTTAAAAGCACGAGATATCAATAAAGAATTAACGCGAACTAAGTTTCTCAAAATCAATGTCCTGGATGCAACCAGGTCCTAAACTTAGAAGTTGATTCAAATTGATTAATTGATGTTTTTCTTAAAAGCACGAGATATCAATAAAGAATTAACGCGAACTAAGTTTTTCAAAATCAATATCCTGTAAATAACCAGGTCCTAAACTTAGAAGTTGATTCAAATTGATTAATCGATGTTTTTCTTAAAAATCACGAGATATCAATAAAGAATTAACGCGAACTAAGTTTTTCAAAATCAATATCCTGGAAATAACTAGGTCCTAAACTTTGAAGTAGATTTAAATTGATCAGTCGATGTCTTTCTTAAAAAACACGAGATATCAATAAAGAATTAACGTGAACTAAGTTTTTCAAAATCAATATCCGGGAAATAACCAGGTCCTAAACTTAGAAGTTGATTCAAATTAATTAATCCATGTTTTTCTTAAAATGCACGAGATATCAATAAAGAATAAATGCGAACTAAGTTTTTCAAAATCAATGTCCTGGATGCAACCAGGTCCTAAACTTAGAAGTTGATTCAAATTGATTAATCGATGTTTTTCTTAAAAAGCACGAGATATCAATAAAGAATTAACGTGAACTAAGTTTTTAAAAATCAATATCTTGGAAATAACCAGGTCCTGAACATAGAAGTTGATTCAAATTGATTAATCGATGTTTTTCTTAAAAAGCACGAGATATCAATAAAGAATTAACGCGAACTAAGTTTATCAATATCAATGTCCTGGATGCAACCAGATCCTAAACTTAGAAGTTGATTCAAATTAATTAATCGATGTTTTTCTTAAAAAGCACGAGATATCAATAAAGAATTAACGCGAACTAAGTTTTTCAAAATCAATATCCTGGAAATAACCAGGTCCTAAACTTAGAAGTTGATTCAAATTGATTAATCGATGTTTTTCTTAAAAGCACGAGATATCAATAAAGAATTAACGCGAACTAAGTTTTTCAAAATCAATATCCTGGAAATAACCAGGTCCTAAACTTAGAAGTTGATTCAAATTGATTAATCGATGTTTTTCTTAAAAAGCACGAGATATCAATAAAGAATTAACGCGAACTAAGTTTTTCAAAATCAATATCCTGGAAATAACCAAGTCCTAAACTAAGAAGTTGATTCAAATTGATTAATCGATGTTTTTCTTAAAAAACACGAGATATCAATAAAGAATTAACGCGAACTAAGTTTTTCAAAATCAATATCCTGGAAATAACCAGGTCCTAAACTTAGAAGTTGATTCAAATTGATTAATCGATGTTTTTCTTAAAAGCACGAGATATCAATAAAGAATTAACGCGAACTAAGTTTTTCAAAATCAATATCCTGTAAATAACCAGGTCCTAAACTTAGAAGTTGATTCAAATTGATTAATCGATGTTTTTCTTAAAAATCACGAGATATCAATAAAGAATTAACGCGAACTAAGTTTTTCAAAATCAATATCCTGGAAATAACTAGGTCCTAAACTTAGATGTAGATTTAAATTGATCATCGATGTCTTTCTTAAAAAACACGAGATATCAATAAAGAATTAACGTGAACTAAGTTTTTCAAAATCAATATCCTGGAAATAACCAGGTCCTAAACTTAGAAGTTGATTCAAATTGATTAATCCATGTTTTTCTTAAAAAGCACGAGATATCAATAAAGAATAAATGCGAACTAAGTTTTTGAAAATCAATGTCCTGGATGCAACCAGGTCCTAAACTTAGAAGTCGATTGAAATTGATTAATCGATGTTTTTCTTAAAAGCACGAGATATCAATAAAGAATTAACGCGAACTAAGTTTTTCAAAATCAATATCCTGGAAATAACCAGGTCCTAAACTTAGAAGTTGATTCAAATTGATTAATCGATGTATTTCTTAAAAAGGACGAGATATCAATAAAGAATTAACGCGAACTAAGTTTCTCAAAATCAATGTCCTGGATGCAACCAGGTCCTAAACTTAGAAGTTGATGCAAATTGATTAATCGATGTTTTTCTTAAAAGCACGAGATATCAATAAAGAATTAACGCGAACTAAGTTTCTCAAAATCAATGTCCTGGATGCAACCAGGTCCTAAACTTAGAAGTTGATTCAAATTGATTAATTGATGTTTTTCTTAAAAGCACGAGATATCAATAAAGAATTAACGCGAACTAAGTTTTTCAAAATCAATATCCTGGAAATAACTAGGTCCTAAACTTAGAAGTTGATTTAAATTGATCAGTCGATGTCTTTCTTAAAAAACACGAGATATCAATAAAGAATTAACGTGAACTAAGTTTTTCAAAATCAATATCCTGGAAATAACCAGGTCCTAAACTTAGAAGTTGATTCAAATTGATTAATCGATGTATTTCTTAAAAAGGACGAGATATCAATAAAGAATTAACGTGAACTAAGTTTTTCAAAATCAATATCCTGTAAATAACCAGGTCCTAAACTTAGAAGTTGATTCAAATTGATTAATCGATGTTTTTCTTAAAAAGCACGAGATATCAATAAAGAATTAACGTGAACTAAGTTTTTAAAAATCAATATCTTGGAAATAACCAGGTCCTGAACATAGAAGTTGATTCAAATTGATTAATCGATGTTTTTCTTAAAAAGCACGAGATATCAATAAAGAATTAACGCGAACTAAGTTTATCAAAATCAATGTCCTGGATGCAACCAGATCCTAAACTTAGAAGTTGATTCAAATTGATTAATCGATGTTTTTCTTAAAAAGCACGAGATATCAATAAAGAATTAACGCGAACTAAGTTTTTCAAAATCAATATCCTGTAAATAACCAGGTCCTAAACTTAGAAGTTGATTCAAATTGATTAATCGATGTTTTTCTTAAAAATCACGAGATATCAATAAAGAATTAACGCGAACTAAGTTTTTCAAAATCAATATCCTGGAAATAACTAGGTCCTAAACTTTGAAGTAGATTTAAATTGATCAGTCGATGTCTTTCTTAAAAAACACGAGATATCAATAAAGAATTAACGTGAACTAAGTTTTTCAAAATCAATATCCTGGAAATAACCTGGTCCTAAACTTAGAAGTTGATTTAAATTGATTAATCCATGTTTTTCTTAAAATGCACGAGATATCAATAAAGAATAAATGCGAACTAAGTTTTTCAAAATCAATGTCCTGGATGCAACCAGGTCCTAAACTTAGAAGTTGATTCAAATTGATTAATCGATGTTTTTCTTAAAAAGCACGAGATATCAATAAAGAATTAACGTGAACTAAGTTTTTAAAAATCAATATCTTGGAAATAACCAGGTCCTGAACATAGAAGTTGATTCAAATTGATTAATCGATGTTTTTCTTAAAAAGCACGAGATATCAATAAAGAATTAACGCGAACTAAGTTTATCAATATCAATGTCCTGGATGCAACCAGATCCTAAACTTAGAAGTTGATTCAAATTAATTAATCGATGTTTTTCTTAAAAAGCACGAGATATCAATAAAGAATTAACGCGAACTAAGTTTTTCAAAATCAATATCCTGGAAATAACCAGGTCCTAAACTTAGAAGTTGATTCAAATTGATTAATCGATGTTTTTCTTAAAAGCACGAGATATCAATAAAGAATTAACGCGAACTAAGTTTTTCAAAATCAATATCCTGTAAATAACCAGGTCCTAAACTTAGAAGTTGATTCAAATTGATTAATCGATGTTTTTCTTAAAAATCACGAGATATCAATAAAGAATTAACGCGAACTAAGTTTTTCAAAATCAATATCCTGGAAATAACTAGGTCCTAAACTTAGAAGTAGATTTAAATTGATCATCGATGTCTTTCTTAAAAAACACGAGATATCAATAAAGAATTAACGTGAACTAAGTTTTTCAAAATCAATATCCTGGAAATAACCAGGTCCTAAACTTAGAAGTTGATTCAAATTGATTAATCGATGTATTTCTTAAAAAGGACGAGATATCAATAAAGAATTAACGCGAACTAAGTTTCTCAAAATCAATGTCCTGGATGCAACCAGGTCCTAAACTTAGAAGTTGATGCAAATTGATTAATCGATGTTATTCTTAAAAGCACGAGATATCAATAAAGAATTAACGCGAACTAAGTTTCTCAAAATCAATGTCCTGGATGCAACCAGGTCCTAAACTTAGAAGTTGATTCAAATTGATTAATTGATGTTTTTCTTAAAAGCACGAGATATCAATAAAGAATTAACGCGAACTAAGTTTTTCAAAATCAATATCCTGTAAATAACCAGGTCCTAAACTTAGAAGTTGATTCAAATTGATTAATCGATGTTTTTCTTAAAAATCACGAGATATCAATAAAGAATTAACGCGAACTAAGTTTTTCAAAATCAATATCCTGGAAATAACTAGGTCCTAAACTTTGAAGTAGATTTAAATTGATCAGTCGATGTCTTTCTTAAAAAACACGAGATATCAATAAAGAATTAACGTGAACTAAGTTTTTCAAAATCAATATCCGGGAAATAACCAGGTCCTAAACTTAGAAGTTGATTCAAATTAATTAATCCATGTTTTTCTTAAAATGCACGAGATATCAATAAAGAATAAATGCGAACTAAGTTTTTCAAAATCAATGTCCTGGATGCAACCAGGTCCTAAACTTAGAAGTTGATTCAAATTGATTAATCGATGTTTTTCTTAAAAAGCACGAGATATCAATAAAGAATTAACGTGAACTAAGTTTTTAAAAATCAATATCTTGGAAATAACCAGGTCCTGAACATAGAAGTTGATTCAAATTGATTAATCGATGTTTTTCTTAAAAAGCACGAGATATCAATAAAGAATTAACGCGAACTAAGTTTATCAATATCAATGTCCTGGATGCAACCAGATCCTAAACTTAGAAGTTGATTCAAATTAATTAATCGATGTTTTTCTTAAAAAGCACGAGATATCAATAAAGAATTAACGCGAACTAAGTTTTTCAAAATCAATATCCTGGAAATAACCAGGTCCTAAACTTAGAAGTTGATTCAAATTGATTAATCGATGTTTTTCTTAAAAGCACGAGATATCAATAAAGAATTAACGCGAACTAAGTTTTTCAAAATCAATATCCTGTAAATAACCAGGTCCTAAACTTAGAAGTTGATTCAAATTGATTAATCGATGTTTTTCTTAAAAATCACGAGATATCAATAAAGAATTAACGCGAACTAAGTTTTTCAAAATCAATATCCTGGAAATAACTAGGTCCTAAACTTAGAAGTAGATTTAAATTGATCATCGATGTCTTTCTTAAAAAACACGAGATATCAATAAAGAATTAACGTGAACTAAGTTTTTCAAAATCGATATCCTGGAAATAACCAGGTCCTAAACTTAGAAGTTGATTCAAATTGATTAATCGATGTATTTCTTAAAAAGGACGAGATATCAATAAAGAATTAACGCGAACTAAGTTTCTCAAAATCAATGTCCTGGATGCAACCAGGTCCTAAACTTAGAAGTTGATGCAAATTGATTAATCGATGTTATTCTTAAAAGCACGAGATATCAATAAAGAATTAACGCGAACTAAGTTTCTCAAAATCAATGTCCTGGATGCAACCAGGTCCTAAACTTAGAAGTTGATTCAAATTGATTAATTGATGTTTTTCTTAAAAGCACGAGATATCAATAAAGAATTAACGCGAACTAAGTTTTTCAAAATCAATATCCTGTAAATAACCAGGTCCTAAACTTAGAAGTTGATTCAAATTGATTAATCGATGTTTTTCTTAAAAATCACGAGATATCAATAAAGAATTAACGCGAACTATGTTTTTCAAAATCAATATCCTGGAAATAACTAGGTCCTAAACTTTGAAGTAGATTTAAATTGATCAGTCGATGTCTTTCTTAAAAAACACGAGATATCAATAAAGAATTAACGTGAACTAAGTTTTTCAAAATCAATATCCTGGAAATAACCAGGTCCTAAACTTAGAAGTTGATTCAAATTGATTAATCCATGTTTTTCTTAAAAAGCACGAGATATCAATAAAGAATAAATGCGAACTAAGTTTTTCAAAATCAATGTCCTGGATGCAACCAGGTCCTAAACTTAGAAGTTGATTCAAATTGATTAATCGATGTTTTTCTTAAAAAGCACGAGATATCAATAAAGAATTAACGTGAACTAAGTTTTTAAAAATCAATATCTTGGAAATAACCAGGTCCTAAACATAGAAGTTGATTCAAATTGATTAATCGATGTTTTTCTTAAAAAGCACGAGATATCAATAAAGAATTAACGCGAACTAAGTTTATCAATATCAATGTCCTGGATGCAACCAGATCCTAAACTTAGAAGTTGATTCAAATTAATTAATCGATGTTTTTCTTAAAATGCACGAGATCTCAATAAAGAATTAACGCGAACTAAGTTTTTCAAAATCAATATCCTGGAAATAACCAGGTCCTAAACTTAGAAGTTGATTCAAATTGATTAATCGATGTTTTTCTTAAAAGCACGAGATATCAATAAAGAATTAACGCGAACTAAGTTTTTCAAAATCAATATCCTGGAAATAACTAGGTCCTAAACTTAGAAGTAGATTTAAATTGATCATCGATGTCTTTCTTAAAAAACACGAGATATCAATAAAGAATTAACGTGAACTAAGTTTTTCAAAATCAATATCCTGGAAATAACCAGGTCCTAAACTTAGAAGTTGATTCAAATTGATTAATCCATGTTTTTCTTAAAAAGCACGAGATATCAATAAAGAATAAATGCGAACTAAGTTTTTGAAAATCAATGTCCTGGATGCAACCAGGTCCTAAACTTAGAAGTCGATTGAAATTGATTAATCGATGTTTTTCTTAAAAGCACGAGATATCAATAAAGAATTAACGCGAACTAAGTTTTTCAAAATCTATATCCTGGAAATAACCAGGTACTAAACTTAGAAGTTGATTCAAATTGATTAATCGATGTTTTTCTTAAAAATCACGAGATATCAATAAAGAATTAACGCGAACTAAGTTTTTCAAAATCAATATCCTGGAAATAACTAGGTCCTAAACTTAGAAGTTGATTTAAATTGATCAGTCGATGCTGTCTTAAAAAACACGAGATATCAATAAAGAATTAACGTGAACTAAGTTTTTCAAAATCAATATCCTGGAAATAACCAGGTCCTAAACTTAGAAGTTTAATCATATTGATTAATCCATGTTTTTCGTAAAAAGCACGATATATCAATAAAGAATTAATGCGAACTAAGTTTTTCAAAATCAATGTCCTGGATGCAACCAGGACCTAAACTTAGAAGTTGATTCAAATTGATTAATTGATGTTTTTCTTAAAAATCACGAGATATCAATAAAGAATTAACGTGAACTAAGTTTTTCAAAATCAATATCCTGGAAATAACCAGGTCCTATACTTAGAAGTTGATTCAAATTGATTAATCGATGTTTTTCTTAAAAAGCACGAGATATCAATAAAGAATTAACGCGAACTAAGTTTCTCAAAATCAATGTCCTGGAAGCAACCAAGTCCTAAACTTAGAAGTTGATTCAAATTGATTAATCGATGTTTTTCTTAAAAGCACGAGATATCAATAAAGAATTAACGCGATCTAAGTTTTTCAAAATCAATGTCCTGGATGCAACCAGGTCCTAAACTTAGAAGTGGATTCAAATTGATTAATTGATGTTTTTCTTAAAAAACACGAGATATCAATAAAGAATTAACGTGAACTAAGTTTTTCAAAATCAATATCCTGGAAATAACCAGGTCCTAAACTTAGAAGTTGATTCAAATTGATTAATCGATGTTTTTCTTAAAAAGCACGAGATATCAATAAAGAATTAACGCGAACTAAGTTTATCAAAATCAATGTCCTGGATGCAACCAGGTCCTAAACTTAGAAGTTGATTCAAATTGATTAATCGATGTTTTTCTTAAAAAGCACGAGATATCAATAAAGAATTAACGCGAACTAAGTTTTTCAAAATCAATATCCTGGAAATAACCAAGTCCTAAACTAAGAAGTTGATTCAAATTGATTAATCGATGTTTTTCTTAAAAAACACGAGATATCAATAAAGAATTAACGCGAACTAAGTTTTTCAAAATCAATATCCTGGAAATAACTAAGTCCTAAACTTAGAAGTTGATTGAAATGGATCAGTCGATGTCTTTCTTAAAAAGAACGAGATATTAATAAAAAATATAATGCGTACTAAGTTTTTCAAAATCAATGTCCTGGATGAAACCAGGTCCTAAACTTAGAAGTTGATTCAAATTGATTAATCGATGTTATTTTTAAAAAGCTCGAGATATCAATAAAGAATTAACGCGAACTAAGTTTTTCAAAATCAATGTCCTGGATGCAACCATGTCTTAAACTTAGATGTTGATTCAAATTGATTAATTGATGTTTTTCTTAAAAAGCACGAGATATCAATAAAGAATTAACGTGTACTAAGTTTTTAAAAATCAATATCGTGGAAATAACCAGGTCCTAAACTTAGAAGTTGATTCAAATTAATTAATCGATGTTTTTCTTAAAAAGCACGAGATATCAATAAAGAATTAACGCGAACTAAGTTTTTCAAAATCAATGTCCTGGATGCAACCAGATCCTAAACTTAGAAGTTGATTCAAATTGATTAATCGATGTTTTTCTTAAAAAGCACGAGATATCAATAAAGAATTAACGCGAACTAAGTTTCTCAAAATCAATGTCCTGGATATAACCAGGTCCTATACTTAGAAGTTGATTCAAATTGATTAATCGATGTTTTTCTTAAAAAGCACGAGATATCAATAAAGAATTAACGCGAACTAAGTTTTTCAAAATCAATATCCTGGAAATAACCAGGTCCTAAACTTAGAAGTTGATTCAAATTGATTAATCGATGTTTTTCTTAAAAAGCACGAGATATCAATAAAGAATTAACGCGAACTAAGTTTTTCAAAATCAATATCCTGGAAATAACTAGGTCCTAAACTTAGAAGTTGATTTAAATTGATCAGTCGATGTCTTTCTTAAAAAACACGAGATATCAATAAAGAATTAACGTGAACTAAGTTTTTCAAAATCAATATCCTGGAAATAACCAGGTCCTAAACTTAGAAGTTGATTCAAATTGATTAATCCATGTTTTCCTTAAAAAGCACGAGATATCAATAAAGAATTAATGCGAACTAAGTTTTTCAAAATCAATGTCCTGGATGCAACCAGGTCCTAAACTTAGAAGTGGATTCAAATTGATTAATCGATGTTTTTCTTAAAAAACACGAGATATCAATAAAGAATTAACGTGAACTAAGTTTTTCAAAATCAATATCCTGGAAATAAGCAGGTCCCAAACTTAGAAGTTGATTCAAATTAATTAATTGATGTTTTTCTTAAAAAGCACGAGATATCAATAAAGAATTAACGCGAACTAAGTTTCTCAAAATCAATGTCCTGGATATAACCAGGTCCTAAACTTAGAAGTTGATTCAAATTGATTAATCGATGTTTTTCTTAAAAAGCACAAGATATCAATAAAGAATTATCACGAACTAAGTTTTTCAAAATCAATATCCTGGAAATAACCAGGACCTAAACTTAGAAGTTGATTCAAATTGATTAATCGATGTTTTTCTTAAAAAGCACGAGATATCAATAAAGAATTAACTCGAAAGAAGTTTTTCAAAATCAATATCCTGGAAATAACTAGGTCCTAAACTTAGAAGTTTAATCAAATTGATTAATTAATGTTTTTCTTGAAAAACACGAGATAACAATAAAGAATTAACGTGAACTAAGCTTTTCAAAATCAATATCCTGGAAATAACCAGGTCCTAAACTTAGAAGTTGATTCAAATTGATTAATTGATGTTTTTCTTAAAAAACATGAGATATCAATAAAGAATTAACGTGAACTAAGCTTTTCAAAATCAATATCCTGGAAATAACCAGGTCCTAAACTTAGAAGTTGATTCAAATTGATTAATCGATGTTTTTCTTAAAAAGCACGAGATAACGATAAAGAATTAACGCGAAATAAGTTTTTCAAAATCAATATCCTGGAAATAACTAGGTCCTAAACTTAGAAGTTGATTTAAATGGATTAGTCGATGTCTTTCTTAAAAAGAACGAGATATTAATAAAAAATATAATGCGTACTAAGTTTTTCAAAATCAATGTCCTGGATGAAACCAGGTCCTAAACTTAGAAGTTGATTCAAATTGATTAATCGATGTTATTCTTAAAAAGCACGAGATATCAATAAAGAATTAACGCGAACTAAGTTTTTCAAAATCAATGTCCTGGATGCAACCATGTCTTAAACTTAGATGTTGATTCAAATTGATTAATTGATGTTTTTCTTAAAAAGCACGAGATATCAATAAAGAATTAACGTGTACTAAGTTTTTAGAAATCAATATCTTGGAAATAACCAGGTACTAAACTTAGAAGTTGATTCAAATTGATTAATCGATGTTTTTCTTAAAAAGCACGAGATATCAATAAATAATTAACGCGAACTAAGTTTATCAAAATCAATGTCCTGGATGCAACCAGATCCTAAACTTAGAAGTTGATTCAAATTGATTAATCGATGTTTTTCTTAAAAAGCACGAGATATCAATAAAGAATTAACGCGAACTAAGTTTCTCAAAATCAATGTCCTGGATATAACCAGGTCCTATACTTAGAAGTTGATTCAAATTGATTAATCGATGTTTTTCTTAAAAAGCACGAGATATCAATAAAGAATTAACGCGAACTAAGTTTTTCAAAATCAATATCCTGGAAATAACCAGGTCCTAAACTTAGAAGTTGATTCAAATTTATTAATCGATGTTTTTCTTAAAAAGCACGAGATATCAATAAAGAATTAACGCGAACTAAGTTTTTCAAAATCAATATCCTGGAAATAACTAGGTCCTAAACTTAGAAGTTGATTTAAATTGATCAGTCGATGTCTTTCTTAAAAAACACGAGATATCAATAAAGAATTAACGTGAACTAAGTTTTACAAAATCAATATCCTGGAAATAACCAGGTCCTAAACTTAGAAGTTGATTCAAATTGATTAATCGATGTATTTCTTAAAAAGGACGAGATATCAATAAAGAATTAACGCGAACTAAGTTTCTCAAAATCAATGTCCTGGATGCAACCAGGTCCTAAACTTAGAAGTTGATGCAAATTGATTAATCGATGTTTTTCTTAAAAGCACGAGATATCAATAAAGAATTAACGCGAACTAAGTTTCTCAAAATCAATGTCCTGGATGCAACCAGGTCCTAAACTTAGAAGTTGATTCAAATTGATTAATCGATGTTTTTCTTAAAAGCACGAGATATCAATAAAGAATTAACGCGAACTAAGTTTTTCAAAATCAATATTCTGTAAATAACCAGGTCCTAAACTTAGAAGTTGATTCAAATTGATTAATCGATGTTTTTCTTAAAAATCACGAGATATCAATAAAGAATTAACGCGAACTAAGTTTTTCAAAATCAATATCCTGGAAATAACTAGGTCCTAAACTTAGAAGTAGATTTAAATTGATCAGTCGATGTCTTTCTTAAAAAACACGAGATATCAATAAAGAATTAACGTGAACTAAGTTTTTCAAAATCAATATCCTGGAAATAACCAGGTCCTAAACTTAGAAGTTGATTCAAATTGATTAATCCATGTTTTTCTTAAAAAGCACGAGATATCAATAAAGAATAAATGCGAACTAAGTTTTTCAAAATCAATGTCCTGGATGCAACCAGGTCCTAAACTTAGAAGTTGATTCAAATTGATTAATCGATGTTTTTCTTAAAAAGCACGAGATATCAATAAAGAATTAACGTGAACTAAGTTTTTAAAAATCAATATCTTGGAAATAACCAGGTCCTAAACATAGAAGTTGATTCAAATTGATTAATCGATGTTTTTCTTAAAAAGCATGAGATATCAATAAAGAATTAACGCGAACTAAGTTTATCAATATCAATGTCCTGGATGCAACCAGATCCTAAACTTAGAAGTTGATTCAAATTGATTAATCGATGTTTTTCTTAAAAAGCACGAGATATCAATAAAGAATTAACGCGAACTACGATTTTCAAAATCAATATCCTGGAAATAACCAGGTCCTAAACTTAGAAGTTGATTCAAATTGATTAATCGATGTTTTTCTTAATAGCACGAGATATCAATAAAGAATTAACGCGAACTAAGTTTTTCAAAATCAATATCCTGTAAATAACCAGGTCCTAAACTTAGAAGTGGATTCAAATTGATTAATCGATGTTTTTCTTAAAAATCACGAGATATCAATAAAGAATTAACGCGAACTAAGTTTTTCAAAATCAATATCCTGGAAATAACTAGGTCCTAAACTTAGAAGTAGATTTAAATTGATCAGTCGATGTCTTTCTTTAAAAACACGAGATATCAATAAAGAATTAACGTGAACTAAGTTTTTCAAAATCAATATCCTGGAAATAACCAGGTCCTAAACTTAGAAGTTGATTCAAATTGATTAATCCATGTTTTTCTTAAAAAGCACGAGATATCAATAAAGAATAAATGCGAACTAAGTTTTTGAAAATCAATGTCCTGGATGCAACCAGGTCCTAAACTTAGAAGTTGATTGAAATTGATTAATCGATGTTTTTCTTAAAAGCACGAGATATCAATAAAGAATTAACGCGAACTAAGTTTTTCAAAATCAATATCCTGGAAATAACCAGGTCCTAAACTTAGAAGTTGATTCAAATTGATTAATCGATGTTTTTCTTAAAAAGCACGAGATATCAATAAAGAATTAACGCGAACTAAGTTTATCAAAATCAATGTCCTGGATGCAACCAGGTCCTAAACTTAGAAGTTGATTCAAATTGATTAATCGATGTTTTTCTTAAAAAGCACGAGATATCAATAAAGAATTAACGCGAACTAAGTTTTTCAAAATCAATATCCTGGAAATAACCAAGTCCTAAACTAAGAAGTTGATTCAAATTGATTAATCGATGTTTTTCTTAAAAAACACGAGATATCAATAAAGAATTAACGCGAACTAAGTTTTTCAAAATCAATATCCTGGAAATAACTAAGTCCTAAACTTAGAAGTTGATTGAAATGGATCAGTCGATGTCTTTCTTAAAAAGAACGAGATATTAATAAAAAATATAATGCGTACTAAGTTTTTCAAAATCAATGTCCTGGATGAAACCAGGTCCTAAACTTAGAAGTTGATTCAAATTGATTAATCGATGTTATTTTTAAAAAGCTCGAGATATCAATAAAGAATTAACGCGAACTAAGTTTTTCAAAATCAATGTCCTGGATGCAACCATGTCTTAAACTTAGATGTTGATTCAAATTGATTAATTGATGTTTTTCTTAAAAAGCACGAGATATCAATAAAGAATTAACGTGTACTAAGTTTTTAAAAATCAATATCGTGGAAATAACCAGGTCCTAAACTTAGAAGTTGATTCAAATTGATTAATCGATGTTTTTCTTAAAAAGCACGAGATATCAATAAAGAATTAACGCGAACTAAGTTTTTCAAAATCAATGTCCTGGATGCAACCAGATCCTAAACTTAGTAGTTGATTCAAATTGATTAATCGATGTTTTTCTTAAAAAGCACGAGATATCAATAAAGAATTAACGCGAACTAAGTTTCTCAAAATCAATGTCCTGGATATAACCAGGTCCTATACTTAGAAGTTGATTCAAATTGATTAATCGATGTTTTTCTTAAAAAGCACAAGATATCAATAAAGAATTATCGCGAACTAAGTTTTTCAAAATCAATATCCTGGAAATAACCAGGACCTAAACTTAGAAGTTGATTCAAATTGATTAATCGATGTTTTTCTTAAAAAGCACGAGATATCAATAAAGAATTAACTCGAAAGAAGTTTTTCAAAATCAATATCCTGGAAATAACTAGGTCCTAAACTTAGAAGTTTAATCAAATTGATTAATTAATGTTTTTCTTGAAAAACACGAGATAACAATAAAGAATTAACGTGAACTAAGCTTTTCAAAATCAATATCCTGGAAATAACCAGGTCCTAAACTTAGAAGTTGATTCAAATTGATTAATTGATGTTTTTCTTAAAAAACTTGAGATATCAATAAAGAATTAACGTGAACTAAGCTTTTCAAAATCAATATCCTGGAAATAACCAGGTCCTAAACTTAGAAGTTGATTCAAATTGATTAATCGATGTTTTTCTTAAAAAGCACGAGATAACGATAAAGAATTAACGCGAAATAAGTTTTTCAAAATCAATATCCTGGAAATAACTAGGTCCTAAACTTAGAAGTTGATTTAAATTGATCAGTCGATGCTGTCTTAAAAAACACGAGATATCAATAAAGAATTAACGGGAACTAAGTTTTTCAAAATCAATATCCTGGATGAAACCAGGTCCTAAACTTAGAAGTTGATTCAAATTGATTAATCGATGTTATTCTTAAAAAGCACGAGATATCAATAAAGAATTAACGCGAACTAAGTTTTTCAAAATCAATGTCCTGGATGCAACCATGTCTTAAACTTAGATGTTGATTCAAATTGATTAATTGATGTTTTTCTTAAAAAGCACGAGATATCAATAAAGAATTAACGTGTACTAAGTTTTTAAAAATCAATATCTTGGAAATAACCATGTACTAAACTTAGAAGTTGATTCAAATTGATTAATCGATGTTTTTCTTAAAAAGCACGAGATATCAATAAATAATTAACGCGAACTAAGTTTATCAAAATCAATGTCCTGGATGCAACCAGATCCTAAACTTAGAAGTTGATTCAAATTGATTAATCGATGTTTTTCTTAAAAAGCACGAGATATCAATAAAGAATTAACGCGAACTAAGTTTCTCAAAATCAATGTCCTGGATATAACCAGGTCCTATACTTAGAAGTTGATTCAAATTGATTAATCGATGTTTTTCTTAAAAAGCACGAGATATCAATAAAGAATTAACGCGAACTAAGTTTTTCAAAATCAATATCCTGGAAATAACCAGGTCCTAAACTTAGAAGTTGATTCAAATTGATTAATCGATGTTTTTCTTAAAAAGCACGAGATATCAATAAAGAATTAACGCGAACTAAGTTTTTCAAAATCAATATCCTGGAAATAACTAGGTCCTAAACTTAGAAGTTGATTTAAATTGATCAGTCGATGTCTTTCTTAAAAAACACGAGATATCAATAAAGAATTAACGTGAACTAAGTTTTACAAAATCAATATCCTGGAAATAACCAGGTCCTAAACTTAGAAGTTGATTCAAATTGATTAATCGATGTATTTCTTAAAAAGGACGAGATATCAATAAAGAATTAACGCGAACTAAGTTTCTCAAAATCAATGTCCTGGATGCAACCAGGTCCTAAACTTAGAAGTTGATGCAAATTGATTAATCGATGTTTTTCTTAAAAGCACGAGATATCAATAAAGAATTAACGCGAACTAAGTTTCTCAAAATCAATGTCCTGGATGCAACCAGGTCCTAAACTTAGAAGTTGATTCAAATTGATTAATCGATGTTTTTCTTAAAAGCACGAGATATCAATAAAGAATTAACGCGAACTAAGTTTTTCAAAATCAATATCCTGTAAATAACCAGGTCCTAAACTTAGAAGTTGATTCAAATTGATTAATCGATGTTTTTCTTAAAAATCACGAGATATCAATAAAGAATTAACGCGAACTAAGTTTTTCAAAATCAATATCCTGGAAATAACTAGGTCCTAAACTTAGAAGTAGATTTAAATTGATCAGTCGATGTCTTTCTTAAAAAACACGAGATATCAATAAAGAATTAACGGGAACTAAGTTTTTCAAAATCAATATCCTGGAAATAACCAGGTCCTAAACTTAGAAGTTGATTCAAATTGATTAATCCATGTTTTTCTTAAAAAGCACGAGATATCAATAAAGAATAAATGCGAACTAAGTTTTTCAAAATCAATGTCCTGGATGCAACCAGGTCCTAAACTTAGAAGTTGATTCAAATTGATTAATCGATGTTTTTCTTAAAAAGCACGAGATATCAATAAAGAATTAACGTGAACTAAGTTTTTAAAAATCAATATCTTGGAAATAACCAGGTCCTAAACATAGAAGTTGATTCAAATTGATTAATCGATGTTTTTCTTAAAAAGCATGAGATATCAATAAAGAATTAACGCGAACTAAGTTTATCAATATCAATGTCCTGGATGCAACCAGATCCTAAACTTAGAAGTTGATTCAAATTGATTAATCGATGTTTTTCTTAAAAAGCACGAGATATCAATAAAGAATTAACGCGAACTACGATTTTCAAAATCAATATCCTGGAAATAACCAGGTCCTAAACTTAGAAGTTGATTCAAATTGATTAATCGATGTTTTTCTTAAAAGCACGAGATATCAATAAAGAATTAACGCGAACTAAGTTTTTCAAAATCAATATCCTGTAAATAACCAGGTCCTAAACTTAGAAGTGGATTCAAATTGATTAATCGATGTTTTTCTTAAAAATCACGAGATATCAATAAAGAATTAACGCGAACTAAGTTTTTCAAAATCAATATCCTGGAAATAACTAGGTCCTAAACTTAGAAGTAGATTTAAATTGATCAGTCGATGTCTTTCTTAAAAAACACGAGATATCAATAAAGAATTAACGTGAACTAAGTTTTTCAAAATCAATATCCTGGAAATAACCAGGTCCTAAACTTAGAAGTTGATTCAAATTGATTAATCCATGTTTTTCTTAAAAAGCACGAGATATCAATAAAGAATAAATGCGAACTAAGTTTTTGAAAATCAATGTCCTGGATGCAACCAGGTCCTAAACTTAGAAGTTGATTGAAATTGATTAATCGATGTTTTTCTTAAAAGCACGAGATATCAATAAAGAATTAACGCGAACTAAGTTTTTCAAAATCAATATCCTGGAAATAACCAGGTCCTAAACTTAGAAGTTGATTCAAATTGATTAATCGATGTTTTTCTTAAAAAGCACGAGATATCAATAAAGTATTAACGCGAACTAAGTTTATCAAAATCAATGTCCTGGATGCAACCAGGTCCTAAACTTAGAAGTTGATTCAAATTGATTAATCGATGTTTTTCTTAAAAAGCACGAGATATCAATAAAGAATTAACGCGAACTAAGTTTTTCAAAATCAATATCCTGGAAATAACCAAGTCCTAAACTAAGAAGTTGATTCAAATTGATTAATCGATGTTTTTCTTAAAAAACACGAGATATCAATAAAGAATTAACGCGAACTAAGTTTTTCAAAATCAATATCCTGGAAATAACTAAGTCCTAAACTTAGAAGTTGATTGAAATGGATCAGTCGATGTCTTTCTTAAAAAGAACGAGATATTAATAAAAAATATAATGCGTACTAAGTTTTTCAAAATCAATGTTCTGGATGAAACCAGGTCCTAAACTTAGAAGTTGATTCAAATTGATTAATCGATGTTATTTTTAAAAAGCTCGAGATATCAATAAAGAATTAACGCGAACTAAGTTTTTCAAAATCAATGTCCTGGATGCAACCATGTCTTAAACTTAGATGTTGATTCAAATTGATTAATTGATGTTTTTCTTAAAAAGCACGAGATATCAATAAAGAATTAACGTGTACTAAGTTTTTAAAAATCAATATCTTGGAAATAACCAGGTCCTAAACTTAGAAGTTGATTCAAATTGATTAATCGATGTTTTTCTTAAAAAGCACGAGATATCAATAAAGAATTAACGCGAACTAAGTTTTTCAAAATCAATGTCCTGGATGCAACCAGATCCTAAACTTAGAAGTTGATTCAAATTGATTAATCGATGTTTTTCTTAAAAAGCACGAGATATCAATAAAGAATTAACGCGAACTAAGTTTCTCAAAATCAATGTCCTGGATATAACCAGGTCCTATACTTAGAAGTTTATTCAAATTGATAAATCGATGTTTTTCTTAAAAAGCACGAGATATCAATAAAGAATTAACGCGAACTAAGTTTTTCAAAATCAATATCCTGGAAATAACCAGGTCCTAAACTTAGAAGTTGATTCAAATTGATTAATCGATGTTTTTCTTAAAAAGCACGAGATATCAATAAAGAATTAACGCGAACTAAGTTTTTCAAAATCAATATCCTGGAAATAACTAGGTCCTAAACTTAGAAGTTGATTTAAATTGATCAGTCGATGTCTTTCTTAAAAAACACGAGATATCAATAAAGAATTAACGTGAACTAAGTTTTTCAAAATCAATATCCTGGAAATAACCAGGTCCTAAACTTAGAAGTTGATTCAAATTGATTAATCCATGTTTTCCTTAAAAAGCACGAGATATCAATAAAGAATTAATGCGAACTAAGTTTTTCAAAATCAATGTCCTGGATGCAACCAGGTCCTAAACTTAGAAGTGGATTCAAATTGATTAATCGATGTTTTTCTTAAAAAACACGAGATATCAATAAAGAATTAACGTGAACTAAGTTTTTCAAAATCAATATCCTGGAAATAACCAGGTCCCAAACATAGAAGTTGATTCAAATTAATTAATTGATGTTTTTCTTAAAAAGCACGAGATATCAATAAAGAATTAACGCGAACTAAGTTTCTCAAAATCATTGTCCTGGATATAACCAGGTCCTAAACTTAGAAGTTGATTCAAATTGATTAATCGATGTTTTTCTTAAAAAGCACAAGATATCAATAAAGAATTATCGCGAACTAAGTATTTCAAAATCAATATCCTGGAAATAACCAGGACCTAAACTTAGAAGTTGATTCAAATTGATTAATCGATGTTTTTCTTAAAAAGCACGAGATATCAATAAAGAATTAACTCGAAAGAAGTTTTTCAAAATCAATATCCTGGAAATAACTAGGTCCTAAACTTAGAAGTTTAATCAAATTGATTAATTAATGTTTTTCTTGAAAAACACGAGATAACAATAAAGAATTAACGTGAACTAAGCTTTTCAAAATCAATATCCTGGAAATAACCAGGTCCTAAACTTAGAAGTTGATTCAAATTGATTAATTGATGTTTTTCTTAAAAAACATGAGATATCAATAAAGAATTAACGTGAACTAAGCTTTTCAAAATCAATATCCTGGAAATAACCAGGTCCTAAACTTAGAAGTTGATTCAAATTGATTAATCGATGTTTTTCTTAAAAAGCACGAGATAACGATAAAGAATTAACGCGAAATAAGTTTTTCAAAATCAATATCCTGGAAATAACTAGGTCCTAAACTTAGAAGTTGATTTAAATGGATTAGTCGATGTCTTTCTTAAAAAGAACGAGATATTAATAAAAAATATAATGCGTACTAAGTTTTTCAAAATCAATGTCCTGGATGAAACCAGGTCCTAAACTTAGAAGTTGATTCAAATTGATTAATCGATGTTATTCTTAAAAAGCACGAGATATCAATAAAGAATTAACGCGAACTAAGTTTTTCAAAATCAATGTCCTGGATGCAACCATGTCTTAAACTTAGATGTTGATTCAAATTGATTAATTGATGTTTTTCTTAAAAAGCACGAGATATCAATAAAGAATTAACGTGTACTAAGTTTTTAAAAATCAATATCTTGGAAATAACCAGGTACTAAACTTAGAAGTTGATTCAAATTGATTAATCGATGTTTTTCTTAAAAAGCACGAGATATCAATAAATAATTAACGCGAACTAAGTTTATCAAAATCAATGTCCTGGATGCAACCAGATCCTAAACTTAGAAGTTGATTCAAATTGATTAATCGATGTTTTTCTTAAAAAGCACGAGATATCAATAAAGAATTAACGCGAACTAAGTTTCTCAAAATCAATGTCCTGGATATAACCAGGTCCTATACTTAGAAGTTGATTCAAATTGATTAATCGATGTTTTTCTTAAAAAGCACGAGATATCAATAAAGAATTAACGCGAACTAAGTTTTTCAAAATCAATATCCTGGAAATAACCAGGTCCTAAACTTAGAAGTTGATTCAAATTGATTAATCGATGTTTTTCTTAAAAAGCACGAGATATCAATAAAGAATTAACGCGAACTAAGTTTTTCAAAATCAATATCCTGGAAATAACTAAATCCTAAACTTAGAAGTTGATTTAAATTGATCAGTCGATGTCTTTCTTAAAAAACACGAGATATCAATAAAGAATTAACGTGAACTAAGTTTTTCAAAATCAATATCCTGGAAATAACCAGGTCCTAAACTTAGAAGTTGATTCAAATTGATTAATCGATGTATTTCTTAAAAAGGACGACATATCAATAAAGAATTAACGCGAACTAAGTTTCTCAAAATCAATGTCCTGGATGCAACCAGGTCCTAAACTTAGAAGTTGATGCAAATTGATTAATCGATGTTTTTCTTAAAAGCACGAGATGTCAATAAAGAATTAACGCGAACTAAGTTTCTCAAAATCAATGTCCTGGATGCAACCAGGTCCTAAACTTAGAAGTTGATTCAAATTGATTAATCGATGTTTTTCTTAAAAGCACGAGATATCAATAAAGAATTAACGCGAACTAAGTTTTTCAAAATCAATATCCTGTAAATAACCAGGTCCTAAACTTAGAAGTTGATTCAAATTGATTAATCGATGTTTTTCTTAAAAATCACGAGATATCAATAAAGAATTAACGCGAACTAAGTTTTTCAAAATCAATATCCTGGAAATAACTAGGTCCTAAACTTAGAAGTAGATTTAAATTGATCAGTCGATGTCTTTCTTAAAAAACACGAGATATCAATAAAGAATTAACGTGAACTAAGTTTTTCAAAATCAATATCCTGGAAATAACCAGGTCCAAAACTTAGAAGTTGATTCAAATTGATTAATCCATGTTTTTCTTAAAAAGCACGAGATATCAATAAAGAATAAATGCGAACTAAGTTTTTGAAAATCAATGTCCTGGATGCAACCAGGTCCTAAACTTAGAAGTTGATTCAAATTGATTAATCGATGTTTTTCTTAAAAAGCACGAGATATCAATAAAGAATTAACGTGAACTAAGTTTTTAAAAATCAATATCTTGGAAATAACCAGGTCCTAAACATAGAAGTTGATTCAAATTGATTAATCGATGTTTTTCTTAAAAAGCATGAGATATCAATAAAGAATTAACGCGAACTAAGTTTATCAATATCAATGTCCTGGATGCAACCAGATCCTAAACTTAGAAGTTGATTCAAATTGATTAATCGATGTTTTTCTTAAAAAGCACGAGATATCAATAAAGAATTAACGCGAACTAAGATTTTCAAAATCAATATCCTGGAAATAACCAGGTCCTAAACTTAGAAGTTGATTCAAATTGATTAATCGATGTTTTTCTTAAAAGCACGAGATATCAATAAAGAATTAACGCGAACTAAGTTTTTCAAAATCAATATCCTGTAAATAACCAGGTCCTAAACTTAGAAGTGGATTCAAATTGATTAATCGATGTTTTTCTTAAAAATCACGAGATATCAATAAAGAATTAACGCGAACTAAGTTTTTCAAAATCAATATCCTGGAAATAACTAGGTCCTAAACTTAGAAGTAGAATTAAATTGATCAGTCGATGTCTTTCTTAAAAAACACGAGATATCAATAAAGAATTAACGTGAACTAAGTTTTTCAAAATCAATATCCTGGAAATAACCAGGTCCTAAACTTAGAAGTTGATTCAAATTGATTAATCCATGTTTTTCTTAAAAAGCACGAGATATCAATAAAGAATAAATGCGAACTAAGTTTTTGAAAATCAATGTCCTGGATGCAACCAGGTCCTAAACTTAGAAGTTGATTGAAATTGATTAATCGATGTTTTTCTTAAAAGCACGAGATATCAATGAAGAATTAACGCGAACTAAGTTTTTCAAAATCAATATCCTGGAAATAACCAGGTACTAAACTTAGAAGTTGATTCAAATTGATTAATCGATGTTTTTCTTAAAAAGCACGAGATATCAATAAAGAATTAACGCGAACTAAGTTTCTCAAAATCAATCTCCTGGATTCTACCAGGTCCTAAACTTAGAAGTTGATTCAAATTGATTAATCGATGTTTTTCTTAAAAAGCACGAGATATCAATAAAGAATTAACGCGAACTAAGTTTCTCAAAATCAATGTCCTGGATATAACCAGGTCCTAAACTTAGAAGTTGATTCAAATTAATTAATCGATGTTTTTCTTAAAAAGCACGAGATATCAATAAAGAATTAACGCGAACTAAGTTTCTCAAAATCAATGTCCTGGATGCAACCAGGTCCTAAACTTAGAAGTTGATTCAAATTGATTAATCGATGTTTTTCTTAAAAAGCACGAGATATCAATAAAGAATTAACGCGAACTAAGTTATTCAAAATCAATGTCCTGGATGCAACCATGTCTTAAACTTAGATGTTGATTCAAATTGATTAATTGATGTTTTTCTTAAAAAGCACGAGATATCAATAAAGAATTAACGTGTACTAAGTTTTTAAAAATCAATGTCTTGGAAATAACCAGGTCCTAAACTTAGAAGTTGATTCAAATTGATTAATCGATGTTTTTCTTAAAAAGCACGAGATATCAATAAATAATTAACGCGAACTAAGTTTTTGAAAATCAATGTCCTGGATGCAACCAGATCCTAAACTTAGAAGTTGATTCAAATTGATTAATCGATGTTTTTCTTAAAAACCACGAGATATCAATAAAGAATTAACGCGAACTAAGTTTTTCAAAATCAATGTCCTGGATATAACCAGGTCCTATACTTAGAAGTTGATTCAAATTGATTAATCGATGTTTTTCTTAAAAAGCACGAGATATCAATAAAGAATTAACGCGAACTAAGTTTTTCAAAATCAATATCCTGGAAATAACCAGGTCCTAAACTTAGAAGTTGATTCAAATTGATTAATCGATGTTTTTCTTAAAAAGCACGAGATATCAATAAAGAATTAACGCGAACTAAGTTTATCAATATCAATGTCCTGGAAATAACTATGTCCTAAACTTAGAAGTTGATTTAAATTGATCAGTCGATGTCTTTCTTAAAAAACACGAGATATCAATAAAGAATTAACGTGAACTAAGTTTTTCAAAATCAATATCCTGGAAATAACCAGGTCCTAAACTTAGAAGTTGATTCAAATTGATTAATCGATGTATTTCTTAAAAAGGACGAGATATCAATAAAGAATTAACGCGAACTAAGTTTTTCAAAATCAATGTCCTGGATGCAACCAGGTCCTAAACTTAGAAGTTGATGCAAATTGATTAATCGATGTTTTTCTTAAAAGCACGAGATATCAATAAAGAATTAACGCGAACTAAGTTTCTCAAAATCAATGTCCTGGATGCAACCAGGTCCTAAACTTAGAAGTTGATTCAAATTGATTAATCGATGTTTTTCTTAAAAGCACGAGATATCAATAAAGAATTAACGCGAACTAAGTTTTTCAAAATCAATATCCTGTAAATAACCAGGTCCTAAACTTAGAAGTTGATTCAAATTGATTAATCGATGTTTTTCTTAAAAATCACGAGATATCAATAAAGAATTAACGCGAACTAAGTTTTTCAAAATCAATATCCTGGAAATAACTAGGTCCTAAACTTAGAAGTAGATTTAAATTGATCAGTCGATGTCTTTCTTAAAAAACACGAGATATCAATAAAGAATTAACGTGAACTAAGTTTTTCAAAATCAATATCCTGGAAATAACCAGGTCCTAAACTTAGAAGTTGATTCAAATTGATTAATCCATGTTTTTCTTAAAAAGCACGAGATATCAATAAAGAATAAATGCGAACTAAGTTTCTCAAAATCAATGTCCTGGATACAACTAGGTCCTAAACTTAGAAGTTGATTCAAATTGATTAATCGATGTTTTTCTTAAAAAGCACGAGATATCAATAAAGAATTAACGCGAACTAAGATTTTCAAAATCAATATCCTGGAAATAACCAGGTCCTAAACATAGAAGTTGATTCAAATTGATTAATCGATGTTTTTCTTAAAAGCACGAGATATCAATAAAGAATTAACGCGAACTAAGTTTTTCAAAATCAATATCCTGTAAATAACCAGGTCCTAAACTTAGAAGTGGATTCAAATTGATTAATCGATGTTTTTCTTAAAAATCACGAGATATCAATAAAGAATTAACGCGAACTAAGTTTTTCAAAATCAATATCCTGGAAATAACTAGGTCCTAAACTTAGAAGTAGATTTAAATTGATCAGTCGATGTCTTTCTTAAAAAACACGAGATATCAATAAAGAATTAACGTGAACTAAGTTTTTCAAAATCAATATCCTGGAAATAACCAGGTCCTAAACTTAGAAGTTGATTCAAATTGATTAATCCATGTTTTTCTTAAAAAGCACGAGATATCAATAAAGAATAAATGCGAACTAAGTTTTTGAAAATCAATGTCCTGGATGCAACCAGGTCCTAAACTTAGAAGTTGATTGAAATTGATTAATCGATGTTTTTCTTAAAAGCACGAGATATCAATAAAGAATTAACACGAACTAAGTTTTTCAAAATCAATATCCTGGAAATAACCAGGTACTAAACTTAGAAGTTGATTCAAATTGATTAATCGATGTTTTTCTTAAAAAGCACGAGATATCAATAAAGAATTAACGCGAACTAAGTTTCTCAAAATCAATCTCCTGGATTCTACCAGGTCCTAAACTTAGAAGTTGATTCAAATTGATTAATCGATGTTTTTCTTAAAAAGCACGAGATATCAATAAAGAATTAACGCGAACTAAGTTTCTCAAAATCAATGTCCTGGATATTACCAGGTCCTAAACATAGAAGTTGATTCAAATTAATTAATCGATGTTTTTCTTAAAAAGCACGAGATATCAATAAAGAATTAACGCGAACTAAGTTTCTCAAAATCAATGTCCTGGATGCAACCAGGTCCTAAACTTAGAAGTTGATTCAAATTGATTAATCCATGTTTTTCTTAAAAAGCACGAGATATCAATAAAGAATAAATGCGAACTAAGTTTTTGAATATCAATGTCCTGGATGCAACCAGGTCCTAAACTTAGAAGTTGATTGAAATTGATTAATCGATGTTTTTCTTAAAAGCACGAGATATCAATAAAGAATTAACGCGAACTAAGTTTTTCAAAATCAATATCCTGGAAATAACCAGGTACTAAACTTAGAAGTTGATTCAAATTGATTAATCGATGTTTTTCTTAAAAAGCACGAGATATCAATAAAGAATTAACGCGAACTAAGTTTCTCAAAATCAATCTCCTGGATTCTACCAGGTCCTAAACTTAGAAGTTGATTCAAATTGATTAATCGATGTTTTTCTTAAAAAGCACGAGATATCAATAAAGAATTAACGCGAACTAAGTTTCTCAAAATCAATGTCCTGGATATAACCAGGTCCTAAACTTAGAAGTTGATTCAAATTAATTAATCGATGTTTTTCTTAAAAAGCACGAGATATCAATAAAGAATTAACGCGAACTAAGTTTCTCAAAATCAATGTCCTGGATGCAACCAGGTCCTAAACTTAGAAGTTGATTCAAATTGATTAATCGATGTTTTTCTTAAAAAGCACGAGATATCAATAAAGAATTAACGCGAACTAAGTTTTTCAAAATCAATGTCCTGGATGCAACCATGTCTTAAACTTAGATGTTGATTCAAAATGATTAATTGATGTTTTTCTTAAAAAGCACGAGATATCAATAAAGAATTAACGTGTACTAAGTTTTTAAAAATCAATGTCTTGGAAATAACCAGGTCCTAAACTTAGAAGTTGATTCAAATTGATTAATCGATGTTTTTCTTAAAAAGCACGAGATATCAATAAATAATTAACGCGAACTAAGTTTTTGAAAATCAATGTCCTGGATGCAACCAGATCCTAAACTTAGAAGTTGATTCAAATTGATTAATCGATGTTTTTCTTAAAAACCACGAGATATCAATAAAGAATTAACGCGAACTAAGTTTTTCAAAATCAATGTCCTGGATATAACCAGGTCCTATACTTAGAAGTTGATTCAAATTGATTAATCGATGTTTTTCTTAAAAAGCACGAGATATCAATAAAGAATTAACGCGAACTAAGTTTTTCAAAATCAATATCCTGGAAATAACCAGGTCCTAAACTTAGAAGTTGATTCAAATTGATTAATCGATGTTTTTCTTAAAAAGCACGAGATATCAATAAAGAATTAACGCGAACTAAGTTTATCAATATCAATGTCCTGGAAATAACTATGTCCTAAACTTAGAAGTTGATTTAAATTGATCAGTCGATGTCTTTCTTAAAAAACACGAGATATCAATAAAGAATTAACGTGAACTAAGTTTTTCAAAATCAATATCCTGGAAATAACCAGGTCCTAAACTTAGAAGTTGATTCAAATTGATTAATCGATGTATTTCTTAAAAAGGACGAGATATCAATAAAGAATTAACGCGAACTAAGTTTTTCAAAATCAATGTCCTGGATGCAACCAGGTCCTAAACTTAGAAGTTGATGCAAATTGATTAATCGATGTTTTTCTTAAAAGCACGAGATATCAATAAAGAATTAACGCGAACTAAGTTTCTCAAAATCAATGTCCTGGATGCAACCAGGTCCTAAACTTAGAAGTTGATTCAAATTGATTAATCGATGTTTTTCTTAAAAGCACGAGATATCAATAAAGAATTAACGCGAACTAAGTTTTTCAAAATCAATATCCTGTAAATAACCAGGTCCTAAACTTAGAAGTTGATTCAAATTGATTAATCGATGTTTTTCTTAAAAATCACGAGATATCAATAAAGAATTAACGCGAACTAAGTTTTTCAAAATCAATATCCTGGAAATAACTAGGTCCTAAACTTAGAAGTAGATTTAAATTGATCAGTCGATGTCTTTCTTAAAAAACACGAGATATCAATAAAGAATTAACGTGAACTAAGTTTTTCAAAATCAATATCCTGGAAATAACCAGGTCCTAAACTTAGAAGTTGATTCAAATTGATTAATCCATGTTTTTCTTTAAAAGCACGAGATATCAATAAAGAATAAATGCGAACTAAGTTTCTCAAAATCAATGTCCTGGATGCAACTAGGTCCTAAACTTAGAAGTTGATTCAAATTGATTAATCGATGTTTTTCATAAAAAGCACGAGATATCAATAAAGAATTAACGCGAACTAAGATTTTCAAAATCAATATCCTGGAAATAACCAGGTCCTAAACATAGAAGTTGATTCAAATTGATTAATCGATGTTTTTCTTAAAAGCACGAGATATCAATAAAGAATTAACGCGAACTAAGTTTTTCAAAATCAATATCCTGTAAATAACCAGGTCCTAAACTTAGAAGTGGATTCAAATTGATTAATCGATGTTTTTCTTAAAAATCACGAGATATCAATAAAGAATTAACGCGAACTAAGTTTTTCAAAATCAATATCCTGGAAATAACTAGGTCCTAAACTTAGAAGTAGATTTAAATTGATCAGTCGATGTCTTTCTTAAAAAACACGAGATATCAATAAAGAATTAACGTGAACTAAGTTTTTCAAAATCAATATCCTGGAAATAACCAGGTCCTAAACTTAGAAGTTGATTCAAATTGATTAATCCATGTTTTTCTTAAAAAGCACGAGATATCAATAAAGAATAAATGCGAACTAAGTTTTTGAAAATCAATGTCCTGGATGCAACCAGGTCCTAAACTTAGAAGTTGATTGAAATTGATTAATCGATGTTTTTCTTAAAAGCACGAGATATCAATAAAGAATTAACACGAACTAAGTTTTTCAAAATCAATATCCTGGAAATAACCAGGTACTAAACTTAGAAGTTGATTCAAATTGATTAATCGATGTTTTTCTTAAAAAGCACGAGATATCAATAAAGAATTAACGCGAACTAAGTTTCTCAAAATCAATCTCCTGGATTCTACCAGGTCCTAAACTTAGAAGTTGATTCAAATTGATTAATCGATGTTTTTCTTAAAAAGCACGAGATATCAATAAAGAATTAACGCGAACTAAGTTTCTCAAAATCAATGTCCTGGATATAACCAGGTCCTAAACATAGAAGTTGATTCAAATTAATTAATCGATGTTTTTCTTAAAAAGCACGAGATATCAATAAAGAATTAACGCGAACTAAGTTTCTCAAAATCAATGTCCTGGATGCAACCAGGTCCTAAACTTAGAAGTTGATTCAAATTGATTAATCCATGTTTTTCTTAAAAAGCACGAGATATCAATAAAGAATAAATGCGAACTAAGTTTTTGAATATCAATGTCCTGGATGCAACCAGGTCCTAAACTTAGAAGTTGATTGAAATTGATTAATCGATGTTTTTCTTAAAAGCACGAGATATCAATAAAGAATTAACGCGAACTAAGTTTTTCAAAATCAATATCCTGGAAATAACCAGGTACTAAACTTAGAAGTTGATTCAAATTGATTAATCGATGTTTTTCTTAAAAAGCACGAGATATCAATAAAGAATTAACGCGAACTAAGTTTCTCAAAATCAATCTCCTGGATTCTACCAGGTCCTAAACTTAGAAGTTGATTCAAATTGATTAATCGATGTTTTTCTTAAAAAGCACGAGATATCAATAAAGAATTAACGCGAACTAAGTTTCTCAAAATCAATGTCCTGGATATAACCAGGTCCTAAACTTAGAAGTTGATTCAAATTAATTAATCGATGTTTTTCTTAAAAAGCACGAGATATCAATAAAGAATTAACGCGAACTAAGTTTCTCAAAATCAATGTCCTGGATGCAACCAGGTCCTAAACTTAGAAGTTGATTCAAATTGATTAATCGATGTTTTTCTTAAAAAGCACGAGATATCAATAAAGAATTAACGCGAACTAAGTTTTTCAAAATCAATGTCCTGGATGCAACCATGTCTTAAACTTAGATGTTGATTCAAAATGATTAATTGATGTTTTTCTTAAAAAGCACGAGATATCAATAAAGAATTAACGTGTACTAAGTTTTTAAAAATCAATGTCTTGGAAA
This sequence comes from Humulus lupulus, assembly GCF_963169125.1. Taxonomy (NCBI): domain Eukaryota; kingdom Viridiplantae; phylum Streptophyta; class Magnoliopsida; order Rosales; family Cannabaceae; genus Humulus; species Humulus lupulus. Next base: position 96,553,840 of record NC_084793.1, read on the forward strand.
TAACCAGGTCCTAAACTTAGAAGTTGATTCAAATAGATTAATCGATGTTTTTCTTAAAAAGCACGAGATATCAATAAATAATTAACGCGAACTAAGTTTTTGAAAATCAATGTCCTGGATGCAACCAGATCCTAAACTTAGAAGTTGATTCAAATTGATTAATCGATGTTTTTCTTAAAAACCACGAGATATCAATAAAGAATTAACGCGAACTAAGTTTTTCAAAATCAATGTCCTGGATATAACCAGGTCCTATACTTAGAAGTTGATTCAAATTGATTAATCGATGTTTTTCTTAAAAAGCACGAGATATCAATAAAGAATTAACGCGAACTAAGTTTTTCAAAATCAATATCCTGGAAATAACCAGGTCCTATACTTAGAAGTTGATTCAAATTGATTAATCGATGTTTTTCTTAAAAAGCACGAGATATCAATAAAGAATTAACGCGAACTAAGTTTATCAATATCAATGTCCTGGAAATAACTATGTCCTAAACTTAGAAGTTGATTTAAATTGATCAGTCGATGTCTTTCTTAAAAAACACGAGATATCAATAAAGAATTAACGTGAACTAAGTTTTTCAAAATCAATATCCTGGAAATAACCAGGTCCTAAACTTAGAAGTTGATTCAAATTGATTAATCGATGTATTTCTTAAAAAGGACGAGATATCAATAAAGAATTAACGCGAACTAAGTTTTTCAAAATCAATGTCCTGGATGCAACCAGGTCCTAAACTTAGAAGTTGATGCAAATTGATTAATCGATGTTTTTCTTAAAAGCACGAGATATCAATAAAGAATTAACGCGAACTAAGTTTCTCAAAATCAATGTCCTGGATGCAACCAGGTCCTAAACTTAGAAGTTGATTCAAATTGATTAATCGATGTTTTTCTTAAAAGCACGAGATATCAATAAAGAATTAACGCGAACTAAGTTTTTCAAAATCAATATCCTGTAAATAACCAGGTCCTAAACTTAGAAGTTGATTCAAATTGATTAATCGATGTTTTTCTTAAAAATAACGAGATATCAATAAAGAATTAACGCGAACTAAGTTTTTCAAAATCAATATCCTGGAAATAACTAGGTCCTAAACTTAGAAGTAGATTTAAATTGATCAGTCGATGTCTTTCTTAAAAAACACGAGATATCAATAAAGAATTAACGTGAACTAAGTTTTTCAAAATCAATATCCTGGAAATAACCAGGTCCTAAACTTAGAAGTTGATTCAAATTGATTAATCCATGTTTTTCTTAAAAAGCACGAGATATCAATAAAGAATAAATGCGAACTAAGTTTCTCAAAATCAATGTCCTGGATGCAACTAGGTCCTAAACTTAGAAGTTGATTCAAATTGATTAATCGATGTTTTTCATAAAAAGCACGAGATATCAATAAAGAATTAACGCGAACTAAGATTTTCAAAATCAATATCCTGGAAATAACCAGGTCCTAAACATAGAAGTTGATTCAAATTGATTAATCGATGTTTTTCTTAAAAGCACGAGATATCAATAAAGAATTAACGCGAACTAAGTTTTTCAAAATCAATATCCTGTAAATAACCAGGTCCTAAACTTAGAAGTGGATTCAAATTGATTAATCGATGTTTTTCTTAAAAATCACGAGATATCAATAAAGAATTAACGCGAACTAAGTTTTTCAAAATCAATATCCTGGAAATAACTAGGTCCTAAACTTAGAAGTAGATTTAAATTGATCAGTCGATGTCTTTCTTAAAAAACACGAGATATCAATAAAGAATTAACGTGAACTAAGTTTTTCAAAATCAATATCCTGGAAATAACCAGGTCCTAAACTTAGAAGTTGATTCAAATTGATTAATCCATGTTTTTCTTAAAAAGCACGAGATATCAATAAAGAATAAATGCGAACTAAGTTTTTGAAAATCAATGTCCTGGATGCAACCAGGTCCTAAACTTAGAAGTTGATTGAAATTGATTAATCGATGTTTTTCTTAAAAGCACGAGATATCAATAAAGAATTAACACGAACTAAGTTTTTCAAAATCAATATCCTGGAAATAACCAGGTACTAAACTTAGAAGTTGATTCAAATTGATTAATCGATGTTTTTCTTAAAAAGCACGAGATATCAATAAAGAATTAACGCGAACTAAGTTTCTCAAAATCAATCTCCTGGATTCTACCAGGTCCTAAACTTAGAAGTTGATTCAAATTGATTAATCGATGTTTTTCTTAAAAAGCACGAGATATCAATAAAGAATTAACGCGAACTAAGTTTCTCAAAATCAATGTCCTGGATATAACCAGGTCCTAAACATAGAAGTTGATTCAAATTAATTAATCGATGTTTTTCTTAAAAAGCACGAGATATCAATAAAGAATTAACGCGAACTAAGTTTCTCAAAATCAATGTCCTGGATGCAACCAGGTCCTAAACTTAGAAGTTGATTCAAATTGATTAATCCATGTTTTTCTTAAAAAGCACGAGATATCAATAAAGAATAAATGCGAACTAAGTTTTTGAATATCAATGTCCTGGATGCAACCAGGTCCTAAACTTAGAAGTTGATTGAAATTGATTAATCGATGTTTTTCTTAAAAGCACGAGATATCAATAAAGAATTAACGCGAACTAAGTTTTTCAAAATCAATATCCTGGAAATAACCAGGTACTAAACTTAGAAGTTGATTCAAATTGATTAATCGATGTTTTTCTTAAAAAGCACGAGATATCAATAAAGAATTAACGCGAACTAAGTTTCTCAAAATCAATCTCCTGGATTCTACCAGGTCCTAAACTTAGAAGTTGATTCAAATTGATTAATCGATGTTTTTCTTAAAAAGCACGAGATATCAATAAAGAATTAACGCGAACTAAGTTTCTCAAAATCAATGTCCTGGATATAACCAGGTCCTAAACTTAGAAGTTGATTCAAATTAATTAATCGATGTTTTTCTTAAAAAGCACGAGATATCAATAAAGAATTAACGCGAACTAAGTTTCTCAAAATCAATGTCCTGGATGCAACCAGGTCCTAAACTTAGAAGTTGATTCAAATTGATTAATCGATGTTTTTCTTAAAAAGCACGAGATATCAATAAAGAATTAACGCGAACTAAGTTTTTCAAAATCAATATCCTGGAAATAACTAGGTCCTAAACTTAGAAGTTGATTTAAATTGATCAGTCGATGTCTTTCTTAGAAAGCACGAGATATTAATAAAAAAATTAATGCGAACTAAGTTTTTCAAAATCAATGTCCTGGATATAACCAGGTCCTAAACTTAGAAGTTGATTCAAATTGATTAATCCATGTTTTTCTTAAAAAGCACGAGATATCAATAAAGAATAAATGCGAACTAAGTTTTTGAAAATCAATGTCCTGGATGCAACCAGGTCCTAAACTTAGAAGTTGATTGAAATTGATTAATCGATGTTTTTCTTAAAAGCACGAGATATCAATAAAGAATTAACGCGAACTAAGTTTTTCAAAATCAATGTCCTGGATGCAACCAGGTCCTAAACTTAGAAGTTGATTCAAATTGATTAATCGATGTTTTTCTTAAAAAGCACGAGATATCAATAAAGAATTAACGTGAACTAAGTTTTTAAAAATCAATATCTTGGAAATAACCAGGTCCTAAACATAGAAGTTGATTCAAATTGATTAATCGATGTTTTTCTTAAAAAGCATGAGATATCAATAAAGAATTAACGCGAACTAAGTTTATCAATATCAATGTCCTGGATGCAACCAGATCCTAAACTTAGAAGTTGATTCAAATTGATTAATCGATGTTTTTCTTAAAAAGCACGAGATATCAATAAAGAATTAACGCGAACTAAGATTTTCAAAATCAATATCCTGGAAATAACCAGGTCCTAAACTTAGAAGTTGATTCAAATTGATTAATCGATGTTTTTCTTAAAAGCACGAGATATCAATAAAGAATTAACGCGAACTAAGTTTTTCAAAATCAATATCCTGTAAATAACCAGGTCCTAAACTTAGAAGTGGATTCAAATTGATTAATCGATGTTTTTCTTAAAAATCACGAGATATCAATAAAGAATTAACGCGAACTAAGTTTTTCAAAATCAATATCCTGGAAATAACTAGGTCCTAAACTTAGAAGTAGATTTAAATTGATCAGTCGATGTCTTTCTTAAAAAACACGAGATATCAATAAAGAATTAACGTGAACTAAGTTTTTCAAAATCAATATCCTGGAAATAACCAGGTCCTAAACTTAGAAGTTGATTCAAATTGATTAATCCATGTTTTTCTTAAAAAGCACGAGATATCAATAAAGAATAAATGCGAACTAAGTTTTTGAAAATCAATGTCCTGGATGCAACCAGGTCCTAAACTTAGATGTTGATTGAAATTGATTAATCGATGTTTTTCTTAAAAGCACGAGATATCAATAAAGAATTAACGCGAACTAAGTTTTTCAAAATCAATATCCTGGAAATAACCAGGTACTAAACTTAGAAGTTGATTCAAATTGATTAATCGATGTTTTTCTTAAAAAGCACGAGATATCAATAAAGAATTAACTCGAACTAAGTTTCTCAAAATCAATCTCCTGGATTCTACCAGGTCCTAAACTTAGAAGTTGATTCAAATTGATTAATCGATGTTTTTCTTAAAAAGCACGAGATATCAATAAAGAATTAACGCGAACTAAGTTTTTCAAAATCAATATCCTGGAAATAACCAGGTCCTAAACTTAGAAGTTGATTCAAATTGATTAATCGATGTTTTTCTTAAAAAGCACGAGATATCAATAAAGAATTAACGCGAACTAAGTTTATCAATATCAATGTCCTGGAAATAACTAGGTCCTAAACTTAGAAGTTGATTTAAATTGATCAGTCGATGTCTTTCTTAAAAAACACGAGATATCAATAAAGAATTAACGTGAACTAAGTTTTTCAAAATCAATATCCTGGAAATAACCAGGTCCTAAACTTAGAAGTTGATTCAAATTGATTAATCGATGTATTTCTTAAAAAGGACGAGATATCAATAAAGAATTAACGCGAACTAAGTTTTTCAAAATCAATGTCCTGGATGCAACCAGGTCCTAAACTTAGAAGTTGATGCAAATTGATTAATCGATGTTTTTCTTAAAAGCACGAGATATCAATAAAGAATTAACGCGAACTAAGTTTCTCAAAATCAATGTCCTGGATGCAACCAGGTCCTAAACTTAGAAGTTGATTCAAATTGATTAATCGATGTTTTTCTTAAAAGCACGAGATATCAATAAAGAATTAACGCGAACTAAGTTTTTCAAAATCAATATCCTGTAAATAACCAGGTCCTAAACTTAGAAGTTGATTCAAATTGATTAATCGATGTTTTTCTTAAAAATCACGAGATATCAATAAAGAATTAACGCGAACTAAGTTTTTCAAAATCAATATCCTGGAAATAACTAGGTCCTAAACTTAGAAGTAGATTTAAATTGATCAGTCGATGTCTTTCTTAAAAAACACGAGATATCAATAAAGAATTAACGTGAACTAAGTTTTTCAAAATCAATATCCTGGAAATAACCAGGTCCTAAACTTAGAAGTTGATTCAAATTGATTAATCCATGTTTTTCTTAAAAAGCACGAGATATCAATAAAGAATAAATGCGAACTAAGTTTCTCAAAATCAATGTCCTGGATGCAACCAGGTCCTAAACTTAGAAGTTGATTCAAATTGATTAATCGATGTTTTTCTTAAAAAGCACGAGATATCAATAAAGAATTAACGCGAACTAAGATTTTCAAAATCAATATCCTGGAAATAACCAGGTCCTAAACTTAGAAGTTGATTCAAATTGATTAATCGATGTTTTTCTTAAAAGCACGAGATATCAATAAAGAATTAACGCGAACTAAGTTTTTCAAAATCAATATCCTGTAAATAACCAGGTCCTAAACTTAGAAGTGGATTCAAATTGATTAATCGATGTTTTTCTTAAAAATCACGAGATATCAATAAAGAATTAACGCGAACTAAGTTTTTCAAAATCAATATCCTGGAAATAACTAGGTCCTAAACTTAGAAGTAGATTTAAATTGATCAGTCGATGTCTTTCTTAAAAAACACGAGATATCAATAAAGGATTAACGTGAACTAAGTTTTTCAAAATCAATATCCTGGAAATAACCAGGTCCTAAACTTAGAAGTTGATTCAAATTGATTAATCCATGTTTTTCTTAAAAAGCACGAGATATCAATAAAGAATAAATGCGAACTAAGTTTTTGAAAATCAATGTCCTGGATGCAACCAGGTCCTAAACTTAGAAGTTGATTGAAATTGATTAATCGATGTTTTTCTTAAAAGCACGAGATACCAATAAAGAATTAACACGAACTAAGTTTTTCAAAATCAATATCCTGGAAATAACCAGGTACTAAACTTAGAAGTTGATTCAAATTGATTAATCGATGTTTTTCTTAAAAAGCACGAGATATCAATAAAGAATTAACGCGAACTAAGTTTCTCAAAATCAATCTCCTGGATTCTACCAGGTCCTAAATTTAGAAGTTGATTCAAATTGATTAATCGATATTTTTCTTAAAAAGCACGAGATATCAATAAAGAATTAACGCGAACTAAGTTTCTCAAAATCAATGTCCTGGATATAACCAGGTCCTAAACTTAGAAGTTGATTCAAATTAATTAATCGATGTTTTTCTTAAAAAGCACGAGATATCAATAAAGAATTAACGCGAACTAAGTTTCTCAAAATCAATGTCCTGGATGCAACCAGGTCCTATACTTAGAAGTTGATTCAAATTGATTAATCCATGTTTTTCTTAAAAAGCACGAGATATCAATAAAGAATAAATGCGAACTAAATTTTTGAATATCAATGTCCTGGATGCAACCAGGTCCTAAACTTAGAAGTTGATTGAAATTGATTAATCGATGTTTTTCTTAAAAGCACGAGATATCAATAAAGAATTAACGCGAACTAAGTTTTTCAAAATCAATATCCTGGAAATAACCAGGTACTAAACTTAGAAGTTGATTCAAATTGATTAATCGATGTTTTTCTTAAAAAGCACGAGATATCAATAAAGAATTAACGCGAACTAAGTTTCTCAAAATCAATCTCCTGGATTCTACCAGGTCCTAAACTTAGAAGTTGATTCAAATTGATTAATCGATGTTTTTCTTAAAAAGCACGAGATATCAATAAAGAATTAACGCGAACTAAGTTTCTCAAAATCAATGTCCTGGATATAACCAGGTCCTAAACTTAGAAGTTGATTCAAATTAATTAATCGATGTTTTTCTTAAAAAGCACGAGATATCAATAAAGAATTAACGCGAACTAAGTTTCTCAAAATCAATGTCCTGGATGCAACCAGGTCCTAAACTTAGAAGTTGATTCAAATTGATTAATCGATGTTTTTCTTAAAAAGCACGAGATATCAATAAAGAATTAACGCGAACTAAGTTTTTCAAAATCAATATCCTGGAAATAACTAGGTCCTAAACTTAGAAGTTGATTTAAATTGATCAGTCGATGTCTTTCTTAGAAAGCACGATATATTAATAAAAAAATTAATGCGAACTAAGTTTTTCAAAATCAATGTCCTGGATATAACCAGGTCCTAAACTTAGAAGTTGATTCAAATTGATTAATCCATGTTTTTCTTAAAAAGCACGAGATATCAATAAAGAATAAATGCGAACTAAGTTTTTGAAAATCAATGTCCTGGATGCAACCAGGTCCTAAACTTAGAAGTTGATTGAAATTGATTAATCGATGTTTTTCTTAAAAGCACGAGATATCAATAAAGAATTAACGCGAACTAAGTTTTTCAAAATCAATGTCCTGGATGCAACCAGGTCCTAAACTTAGAAGTTGATTCAAATTGATTAATCGATGTTTTTCTTAAAAAGCACGAGATATCAATAAAGAATTAACGTGAACTAAGTTTTTAAAAATCAATATCTTGGAAATAACCAGGTCCTAAACATAGAAGTTGATTCAAATTGATTAATCGATGTTTTTCTTAAAAAGCATGAGATATCAATAAAGAATTAACGCGAACTAAGTTTATCAATATCAATGTCCTGGATGCAACCAGATCCTAAACTTAGAAGTTGATTCAAATTGATTAATCGATGTTTTTCTTAAAAAGCACGAGATATCAATAAAGAATTAACGCGAACTAAGATTTTCAAAATCAATATCCTGGAAATAACCAGGTCCTAAACTTAGAAGTTGATTCAAATTGATTAATCGATGTTTTTCTTAAAAGCACGAGATATCAATAAAGAATTAACGCGAACTAAGTTTTTCAAAATCAATATCCTGTAAATAACCAGGTCCTAAACTTAGAAGTGGATTCAAATTGATTAATCGATGTTTTTCTTAAAAATCACGAGATATCAATAAAGAATTAACGCGAACTAAGTTTTTCAAAATCAATATCCTGGAAATAACTAGGTCCTAAACTTAGAAGTAGATTTAAATTGATCAGTCGATGTCTTTCTTAAAAAACACGAGATATCAATAAAGAATTAACGTGAACTAAGTTTTTCAAAATCAATATCCTGGAAATAACCAGGTCCTAAACTTAGAAGTTGATTCAAATTGATTAATCCATGTTTTTCTTAAAAAGCACGAGATATCAATAAAGAATAAATGCGAACTAAGTTTTTGAAAATCAATGTCCTGGATGCAACCAGGTCCTAAACTTAGAAGTTGATTGAAATTGATTAATCGATGTTTTTCTTAAAAGCACGAGATATCAATAAAGAATTAACGCGAACTAAGTTTTTCAAAATCAATATCCTGGAAATAACCAGGTACTAAACTTAGAAGTTGATTCAAATTGATTAATCGATGTTTTTCTTAAAAAGCACGAGATATCAATAAAGAATTAACGCGAACTAAGTTTCTCAAAATCAATCTCCTGGATTCTACCAGGTCCTAAACTTAGAAGTTGATTCAAATTGATTAATCGATGTTTTTCTTAAAAAGCACGAGATATCAATAAAGAATTAACGCGAACTAAGTTTCTCAAAATCAATGTCCTGGATATAACCAGGTCCTAAACTTAGAAGTTGATTCAAATTAATTAATCGATGTTTTTCTTAAAAAGCACGAGATATCAATAAAGAATTAACGCGAACTAAGTTTCTCAAAATCAATGTCCTGGATATAACCAGGTCCTAAACTTAGAAGTTGATTCAAATTGATTAATCGATGTTTTTCTTAAAAAGCACGAGATATCAATAAAGAATTAACGCGAACTAAGTTTTTCAAAATCAATATCCTGGAAATAACTAGGTCCTAAACTTAGAAGTTGATTTAAATTGATCAGTCGATGTCTTTCTTAGAAAGCACGAGATATTAATAAAAAAATTAATGCGAACTAAGTTTTTCAAAATCAATGTCCTGGATATAACCAGGTCCTAAACTTAGAAGTTGATTCAAATTGATTAATCCATGTTTTTCTTAAAAAGCACGAGATATCAATAAAGAATAAATGCGAACTAAGTTTTTGAAAATCAATGTCCTGGATGCAACCAGGTCCTAAACTTAGAAGTTGATTGAAATTGATTAATCGATGTTTTTCTTAAAAGCACGAGATATCAATAAAGAATTAACGCGAACTAAGTTTTTCAAAATCAATGTCCTGGATGCAACCAGGTCCTAAACTTAGAAGTTGATTCAAATTGATTAATCGATGTTTTTCTTAAAAAGCACGAGATATCAATAAAGAATTAACGTGAACTAAGTTTTTAAAAATCAATATCTTGGAAATAACCAGGTCCTAAACATAGAAGTTGATTCAAATTGATTAATCGATGTTTTTCTTAAAAAGCATGAGATATCAATAAAGAATTAACGCGAACTAAGTTTATCAATATCAATGTCCTGGATGCAACCAGATCCTAAACTTAGAAGTTGATTCAAATTGATTAATCGATGTTTTTCTTAAAAAGCACGAGATATCAATAAAGAATTAACGCAAACTAAGATTTTCAAAATCAATATCCTGGAAATAACCAGGTCCTAAACTTAGAAGTTGATTCAAATTGATTAATCGATGTTTTTCTTAAAAGCACGAGATATCAATAAAGAATTAACGCGAACTAAGTTTTTCAAAATCAATATCCTGTAAATAACCAGGTCCTAAACTTAGAAGTGGATTCAAATTGATTAATCGATGTTTTTCTTAAAAATCACGAGATATCAATAAAGAATTAACGCGAACTAAGTTTTTCAAAATCAATATCCTGGAAATAACTAGGTCCTAAACTTAGAAGTAGATTTAAATTGATCAGTCGATGTCTTTCTTAAAAAACACGAGATATCAATAAAGAATTAACGTGAACTAAGTTTCTCAAAATCAATATCCTGGAAATAACCAGGTCCTAAACTTAGAAGTTGATTCAAATTGATTAATCCATGTTTTTCTTAAAAAGCACGAGATATCAATAAAGAATAAATGCGAACTAAGTTTTTGAAAATCAATGTCCTGGATGCAACCAGGTCCTAAACTTAGAAGTTGATTGAAATTGATTAATCGATGTTTTTCTTAAAAGCACGAGATATCAATAAAGAATTAACGCGAACTAAGATTTTCAAAATCAATATCCTGGAAATAACCAGGTCCTAAACTTAGAAGTTGATTCAAATTGATTAATCGATGTTTTTCTTAAAAGCACGAGATATCAATAAAGAATTAACGCGAACTAAGTTTTTCAAAATCAATATCCTGTAAATAACCAGGTCCTAAACTTAGAAGTGGATTCAAATTGATTAATCGATGTTTTTCTTAAAAATCACGAGATATCAATAAAGAATTAACGCGAACTAAGTTTTTCAAAATCAATATCCTGGAAATAACTAGGTCCTAAACTTAGAAGTAGATTTAAATTGATCAGTCGATGTCTTTCTTAAAAAACACGAGATATCAATAAAGAATTAACGTGAACTAAGTTTTTCAAAATCAATATCCTGGAAATAACCAGGTCCTAAACTTAGAAGTTGATTCAAATTGATTAATCCATGTTTTTCTTAAAAAGCACGAGATATCAATAAAGAATAAATGCGAACTAAGTTTTTGAAAATCAATGTCCTGGATGCAACCAGGTCCTAAACTTAGAAGTTGATTGAAATTGATTAATCGATGTTTTTCTTAAAAGCACGAGATATCAATAAAGAATTAACGCGAACTAAGTTTTTCAAAATCAATATCCTGGAAATAACCAGGTACTAAACTTAGAAGTTGATTCAAATTGATTAATCGATGTTTTTCTTAAAAAGCACGAGATATCAATAAAGAATTAACGCGAACTAAGTTTCTCAAAATCAATCTCCTGGATTCTACCAGGTCCTAAACTTAGAAGTTGATTCAAATTGATTAATCGATGTTTTTCTTAAAAAGCACGAGATATCAATAAAGAATTAACGCGAACTAAGTTTCTCAAAATCAATGTCCTGGATATAACCAGGTCCTAAACTTAGAAGTTGATTCAAATTAATTAATCGATGTTTTTCTTAAAAAGCACGAGATATCAATAAAGAATTAACGCGAACTAAGTTTCTCAAAATCAATGTCCTGGATATAACCAGGTCCTAAACTTAGAAGTTGATTCAAATTGATTAATCGATGTTTTTCTTAAAAAGCACGAGATATCAATAAAGAATTAACGCGAACTAAGTTTTTCAAAATCAATATCCTGGAAATAACTAGGTCCTAAACTTAGAAGTTGATTTAAATTGATCAGTCGATGTCTTTCTTAGAAAGCACGAGATATTAATAAAAAAATTAATGCGAACTAAGTTTTTCAAAATCAATGTCCTGGATATAACCAGGTCCTAAACTTAGAAGTTGATTCAAATTGATTAATCCATGTTTTTCTTAAAAAGCACGAGATATCAATAAAGAATAAATGCGAACTAAGTTTTTGAAAATCAATGTCCTGGATGCAACCAGGTCCTAAACTTAGAAGTTGATTGAAATTGATTAATCGATGTTTTTCTTAAAAGCACGAGATATCAATAAAGAATTAACGCGAACTAAGTTTTTCAAAATCAATGTCCTGGATGCAACCAGGTCCTAAACTTAGAAGTTGATTCAAATTGATTAATCGATGTTTTTCTTAAAAAGCACGAGATATCAATAAAGAATTAACGTGAACTAAGTTTTTAAAAATCAATATCTTGGAAATAACCAGGTCCTAAACATAGAAGTTGATTCAAATTGATTAATCGATGTTTTTCTTAAAAAGCATGAGATATCAATAAAGAATTAACGCGAACTAAGTTTATCAATATCAATGTCCTGGATGCAACCAGATCCTAAACTTAGAAGTTGATTCAAATTGATTAATCGATGTTTTTCTTAAAAAGCACGAGATATCAATAAAGAATTAACGCGAACTAAGATTTTCAAAATCAATATCCTGGAAATAACCAGGTCCTAAACTTAGAAGTTGATTCAAATTGATTAATCGATGTTTTTCTTAAAAGCACGAGATATCAATAAAGAATTAACGCGAACTAAGTTTTTCAAAATCAATATCCTGTAAATAACCAGGTCCTAAACTTAGAAGTGGATTCAAATTGATTAATCGATGTTTTTCTTAAAAATCACGAGATATCAATAAAGAATTAACGCGAACTAAGTTTTTCAAAATCAATATCCTGGAAATAACTAGGTCCTAAACTTAGAAGTAGATTTAAATTGATCAGTCGATGTCTTTCTTAAAAAACACGAGATATCAATAAAGAATTAACGTGAACTAAGTTTTTCAAAATCAATATCCTGGAAATAACCAGGTCCTAAACTTAGAAGTTGATTCAAATTGATTAATCCATGTTTTTCTTAAAAAGCACGAGATATCAATAAAGAATAAATGCGAACTAAGTTTTTGAAAATCAATGTCCTGGATGCAACCAGGTCCTAAACTTAGAAGTTGATTGAAATTGATTAATCGATGTTTTTCTTAAAAGCACGAGATATCAATAAAGAATTAACGCGAACTAAGTTTTTCAAAATCAATATCCTGGAAATAACCAGGTACTAAACTTAGAAGTTGATTCAAATTGATTAATCGATGTTTTTCTTAAAAAGCACGAGATATCAATAAAGAATTAACGCGAACTAAGTTTCTCAAAATCAATCTCCTGGATTCTACCAGGTCCTAAACTTAGAAGTTGATTCAAATTGATTAATCGATGTTTTTCTTAAAAAGCACGAGATATCAATAAAGAATTAACGCGAACTAAGTTTCTCAAAATCAATGTCCTGGATATAACCAGGTCCTAAACTTAGAAGTTGATTCAAATTAATTAATCGATGTTTTTCTTAAAAAGCACGAGATATCAATAAAGAATTAACGCGAACTAAGTTTCTCAAAATCAATGTCCTGGATGCAACCAGGTCCTAAACTTAGAAGTTGATTCAAATTGATTAATCGATGTTTTTCTTGAAAAGCACGAGATATCAATAAAGAATTAACGCGAACTAAGTTTTTCAAAATCAATATCCTGGAAATAACTAGGTCCTAAACTTAGAAGTTGATTTAAATTGATCAGTCGATGTCTTTCTTAGAAAGCACGAGATATTAATAAAAAAATTAATGCGAACTAAGTTTTTCAAAATCAATGTCCTGGATATAACCAGGTCCTAAACTTAGAAGTTGATTCAAATTGATTAATCCATGTTTTTCTTAAAAAGCACGAGATATCAATATAGAATAAATGCGAACTAAGTTTTTGAAAATCAATGTCCTGGATGCAACCAGGTCCTAAACTTAGAAGTTGATTGAAATTGATTAATCGATGTTTTTCTTAAAAGCACGAGATATCAATAAAGAATTAACGCGAACTAAGTTTTTCAAAATCAATATCCTGGAAATAACCAGGTACTAAACTTAGAAGTTGATTCAAATTGATTAATCGATGTTTTTCTTAAAAAGCACGAGATATCAATAAAGAATTAACGCGAACTAAGTTTCTCAAAATCAATCTCCTGGATTCTACCAGGTCCTAAACTTAGAAGTTGATTCAAATTGATTAATCGATGTTTTTCTTAAAAAGCACGAGATATCAATAAAGAATTAACGCGAACTAAGTTTCTCAAAATCAATGTCCTGGATATAACCAGGTCCTAAACTTAGAAGTTGATTCAAATTAATTAATCGATGTTTTTCTTAAAAAGCACGAGATATCAATAAAGAATTAACGCGAACTAAGTTTCTCAAAATCAATGTCCTGGATGCAACCAGGTCCTAAACTTAGAAGTTGAATCAAATTGATTAATCGATGTTTTTCTTAAAAAGCACGAGATATCAATAAAGAATTAACGCGAACTAAGTTTTTCAAAATCAATGTCCTGGATGCAACCATGTCTTAAACTTAGATGTTGATTCAAATTGATTAATTGATGTTTTTCTTAAAAAGCACGAGATATCAATAAAGAATTAACGTGTACTAAGTTTTTAAAAATCAATATCTTGGAAATAACCAGGTCCTAAACTTAGAAGTTGATTCAAATTGATTAATCGATGTTTTTCTTAAAAAGCACGAGATATCAATAAATAATTAACGCGAACTAAGTTTATCAAAATCAATGTCCTGGATGCAACCAGATCCTAAACTTAGAAGTTGATTCAAATTGATTAATCGATGTTTTTCTTAAAAAGCACGAGATATCAATAAAGAATTAACGCGAACTAAGTTTCTCAAAATCAATGTCCTGGATATAACCAGGTCCTATACTTAGAAGTTGATTCAAATTGATTAATCGATGTTTTTCTTAAAAAGCACGAGATATCAATAAAGAATTAACGCGAACTAAGTTTTTCAAAATCAATATCCTGGAAATAACCAGGTCCTAAACTTAGAAGTTGATTCAAATTGATTAATCGATGTTTTTCTTAAAAAGCACGAGATATCAATAAAGAATTAACGCGAACTAAGTTTTTCAAAATCAATATCCTGGAAATAACCAGGTACTAAACTTAGAAGTTGATTCAAATTGATTAATCGATGTTTTTCTTAAAAAGCACGAGATATCAATAAAGAATTAACGCGAACTAAGTTTCTCAAAATCAATCTCCTGGATTCTACCAGGTCCTAAACTTAGAAGTTGATTCAAATTGATTAATCGATGTTTTTCTTAAAAAGCACGAGATATCAATAAAGAATTAACGCGAACTAAGTTTCTCAAAATCAATGTCCTGGATATAACCAGGTCCTAAACTTAGAAGTTGATTCAAATTAATTAATCGATGTTTTTCTTAAAAAGCACGAGATATCAATAAAGAATTAACGCGAACTAAGTTTCTCAAAATCAATGTCCTGGATGCAACCAGGTCCTAAACTTAGAAGTTGATTCAAATTGATTAATCGATGTTTTTCTTAAAAAGCACGAGATATCAATAAAGAATTAACGCGAACTAAGTTTTTCAAAATCAATATCCTGGAAATAACTAGGTCCTAAACTTAGAAGTTGATTTAAATTGATCAGTCGATGTCTTTCTTAGAAAGCACGAGATATTAATAAAAAAATTAATGCGAACTAAGTTTTTCAAAATCAATGTCCTGGATATAACCAGGTCCTAAACTTAGAAGTTGATTCAAATTGATTAATCCATGTTTTTCTTAAAAAGCACGAGATATCAATAAAGAATAAATGCGAACTAAGTTTTTGAAAATCAATGTCCTGGATGCAACCAGGTCCTAAACTTAGAAGTTGATTGAAATTGATTAATCGATGTTTTTCTTAAAAGCACGAGATATCAATAAAGAATTAACGCGAACTAAGTTTTTCAAAATCAATATCCTGGAAATAACCAGGTACTAAACTTAGAAGTTGATTCAAATTGATTAATCGATGTTTTTCTTAAAAAGCACGAGATATCAATAAAGAATTAACGCGAACTAAGTTTCTCAAAATCAATCTCCTGGATTCTACCAGGTCCTAAACTTAGAAGTTGATTCAAATTGATTAATCGATGTTTTTCTTAAAAAGCACGAGATATCAATAAAGAATTAACGCGAACTAAGTTTCTCAAAATCAATGTCCTGGATATAACCAGGTCCTAAACTTAGAAGTTGATTCAAATTAATTAATCGATGTTTTTCTTAAAAAGCACGAGATATCAATAAAGAATTAACGCGAACTAAGTTTCTCAAAATCAATGTCCTGGATGCAACCAGGTCCTAAACTTAGAAGTTGATTCAAATTGATTAATCGATGTTTTTCTTGAAAAGCACGAGATATCAATAAAGAATTAACGCGAACTAAGTTTTTCAAAATCAATATCCTGGAAATAACTAGGTCCTAAACTTAGAAGTTGATTTAAATTGATCAGTCGATGTCTTTCTTAGAAAGCACGAGATATTAATAAAAAAATTAATGCGAACTAAGTTTTTCAAAATCAATGTCCTGGATATAACCAGGTCCTAAACTTAGAAGTTGATTCAAATTGATTAATCCATGTTTTTCTTAAAAAGCACGAGATATCAATATAGAATAAATGCGAACTAAGTTTTTGAAAATCAATGTCCTGGATGCAACCAGGTCCTAAACTTAGAAGTTGATTGAAATTGATTAATCGATGTTTTTCTTAAAAGCACGAGATATCAATAAAGAATTAACGCGAACTAAGTTTTTCAAAATCAATATCCTGGAAATAACCAGGTACTAAACTTAGAAGTTGATTCAAATTGATTAATCGATGTTTTTCTTAAAAAGCACGAGATATCAATAAAGAATTAACGCGAACTAAGTTTCTCAAAATCAATCTCCTGGATTCTACCAGGTCCTAAACTTAGAAGTTGATTCAAATTGATTAATCGATGTTTTTCTTAAAAAGCACGAGATATCAATAAAGAATTAACGCGAACTAAGTTTCTCAAAATCAATGTCCTGGATATAACCAGGTCCTAAACTTAGAAGTTGATTCAAATTAATTAATCGATGTTTTTCTTAAAAAGCACGAGATATCAATAAAGAATTAACGCGAACTAAGTTTCTCAAAATCAATGTCCTGGATGCAACCAGGTCCTAAACTTAGAAGTTGAATCAAATTGATTAATCGATGTTTTTCTTAAAAAGCACGAGATATCAATAAAGAATTAACGCGAACTAAGTTTTTCAAAATCAATGTCCTGGATGCAACCATGTCTTAAACTTAGATGTTGATTCAAATTGATTAATTGATGTTTTTCTTAAAAAGCACGAGATATCAATAAAGAATTAACGTGTACTAAGTTTTTAAAAATCAATATCTTGGAAATAACCAGGTCCTAAACTTAGAAGTTGATTCAAATTGATTAATCGATGTTTTTCTTAAAAAGCACGAGATATCAATAAATAATTAACGCGAACTAAGTTTATCAAAATCAATGTCCTGGATGCAACCAGATCCTAAACTTAGAAGTTGATTCAAATTGATTAATCGATGTTTTTCTTAAAAAGCACGAGATATCAATAAAGAATTAACGCGAACTAAGTTTCTCAAAATCAATGTCCTGGATATAACCAGGTCCTATACTTAGAAGTTGATTCAAATTGATTAATCGATGTTTTTCTTAAAAAGCACGAGATATCAATAAAGAATTAACGCGAACTAAGTTTTTCAAAATCAATATCCTGGAAATAACCAGGTCCTAAACTTAGAAGTTGATTCAAATTGATTAATCGATGTTTTTCTTAAAAAGCACGAGATATCAATAAAGAATTAACGCGAACTAAGTTTTTCAAAATCAATATCCTGGAAATAACCAGGTACTAAACTTAGAAGTTGATTCAAATTGATTAATCGATGTTTTTCTTAAAAAGCACGAGATATCAATAAAGAATTAACGCGAACTAAGTTTCTCAAAATCAATCTCCTGGATTCTACCAGGTCCTAAACTTAGAAGTTGATTCAAATTGATTAATCGATGTTTTTCTTAAAAAGCACGAGATATCAATAAAGAATTAACGCGAACTAAGTTTCTCAAAATCAATGTCCTGGATATAACCAGGTCCTAAACTTAGAAGTTGATTCAAATTAATTAATCGATGTTTTTCTTAAAAAGCACGAGATATCAATAAAGAATTAACGCGAACTAAGTTTCTCAAAATCAATGTCCTGGATGCAACCAGGTCCTAAACTTAGAAGTTGATTCAAATTGATTAATCGATGTTTTTCTTAAAAAGCACGAGATATCAATAAAGAATTAACGCGAACTAAGTTTTTCAAAATCAATATCCTGGAAATAACTAGGTCCTAAACTTAGAAGTTGATTTAAATTGATCAGTCGATGTCTTTCTTAGAAAGCACGAGATATTAATAAAAAAATTAATGCGAACTAAGTTTTTCAAAATCAATGTCCTGGATATAACCAGGTCCTAAACTTAGAAGTTGATTCAAATTGATTAATCCATGTTTTTCTTAAAAAGCACGAGATATCAATAAAGAATAAATGCGAACTAAGTTTTTGAAAATCAATGTCCTGGATGCAACCAGGTCCTAAACTTAGAAGTTGATTGAAATTGATTAATCGATGTTTTTCTTAAAAGCACGAGATATCAATAAAGAATTAACGCGAACTAAGTTTTTCAAAATCAATATCCTGGAAATAACCAGGTACTAAACTTAGAAGTTGATTCAAATTGATTAATCGATGTTTTTCTTAAAAAGCACGAGATATCAATAAAGAATTAACGCGAACTAAGTTTCTCAAAATCAATGTCCTGGATATAACCAGGTCCTAAACTTAGAAGTTGATTCAAATTAATTAATCGATGTTTTTCTTAAAAAGCACGAGATATCAATAAAGAATTACCGCGAACTAAGTTTCTCAAAATCAATGTCCTGGATATAACCAGGTCCTAAACTTAGAAGTTGATTCAAATTGATTAATCGATGTTTTTCTTAAAAAGCACGAGATATCAATAAAGAATTAACGCGAACTAAGTTTTTCAAAATCAATATCCTGGAAATAACTAGGTCCTAAACTTAGAAGTTGATTTAAATTGATCAGTCGATGTCTTTCTTAGAAAGCACGAGATATTAATAAAAAAATTAATGCGAACTAAGTTTTTCAAAATCAATGTCCTGGATATAACCAGGTCCTAAACTTAGAAGTTGATTCAAATTGATTAATCCATGTTTTTCTTAAAAAGCACGAGATATCAATAAAGAATAAATGCGAACTAAGTTTTTGAAAATCAATGTCCTGGATGCAACCAGGTCCTAAACTTAGAAGTTGATTGAAATTGATTAATCGATGTTTTTCTTAAAAGCACGAGATATCAATAAAGAATTAACGCGAACTAAGTTTTTCAAAATCAATGTCCTGGATGCAACCAGGTCCTAAACTTAGAAGTTGATTCAAATTGATTAATCGATGTTTTTCTTAAAAAGCACGAGATATCAATAAAGAATTAACGTGAACTAAGTTTTTAAAAATCAATATCTTGGAAATAACCAGGTCCTAAACATAGAAGTTGATTCAAATTGATTAATCGATGTTTTTCTTAAAAAGCATGAGATATCAATAAAGAATTAACGCGAACTAAGTTTATCAATATCAATGTCCTGGATGCAACCAGATCCTAAACTTAGAAGTTGATTCAAATTGATTAATCGATGTTTTTCTTAAAAAGCACGAGATATCAATAAAGAATTAACGCGAACTAAGATTTTCAAAATCAATATCCTGGAAATAACCAGGTCCTAAACTTAGAAGTTGATTCAAATTGATTAATCGATGTTTTTCTTAAAAGCACGAGATATCAATAAAGAATTAACGCGAACTAAGTTTTTCAAAATCAATATCCTGTAAATAACCAGGTCCTAAACTTAGAAGTGGATTCAAATTGATTAATCGATGTTTTTCTTAAAAATCACGAGATATCAATAAAGAATTAACGCGAACTAAGTTTTTCAAAATCAATATCCTGGAAATAACTAGGTCCTAAACTTAGAAGTAGATTTAAATTGATCAGTCGATGTCTTTCTTAAAAAACACGAGATATCAATAAAGAATTAACGTGAACTAAGTTTTTCAAAATCAATATCCTGGAAATAACCAGGTCCTAAACTTAGAAGTTGATTCAAATTGATTAATCCATGTTTTTCTTAAAAAGCACGAGATATCAATAAAGAATAAATGCGAACTAAGTTTTTGAAAATCAATGTCCTGGATGCAACCAGGTCCTAAACTTAGAAGTTGATTGAAATTGATTAATCGATGTTTTTCTTAAAAGCACGAGATATCAATAAAGAATTAACGCGAACTAAGTTTTTCAAAATCAATATCCTGGAAATAACCAGGTACTAAACTTAGAAGTTGATTCAAATTGATTAATCGATGTTTTTCTTAAAAAGCACGAGATATCAATAAAGAATTAACGCGAACTAAGTTTCTCAAAATCAATCTCCTGGATTCTACCAGGTCCTAAACTTAGAAGTTGATTCAAATTGATTAATCGATGTTTTTCTTAAAAAGCACGAGATATCAATAAAGAATTAACGCGAACTAAGTTTCTCAAAATCAATGTCCTGGATATAACCAGGTCCTAAACTTAGAAGTTGATTCAAATTAATTAATCGATGTTTTTCTTAAAAAGCACGAGATATCAATAAAGAATTAACGCGAACTAAGTTTCTCAAAATCAATGTCCTGGATGCAACCAGGTCCTAAACTTAGAAGTTGATTCAAATTGATTAATCGATGTTTTTCTTGAAAAGCACGAGATATCAATAAAGAATTAACGCGAACTAAGTTTTTCAAAATCAATATCCTGGAAATAACTAGGTCCTAAACTTAGAAGTTGATTTAAATTGATCAGTCGATGTCTTTCTTAGAAAGCACGAGATATTAATAAAAAAATTAATGCGAACTAAGTTTTTCAAAATCAATGTCCTGGATATAACCAGGTCCTAAACTTAGAAGTTGATTCAAATTGATTAATCCATGTTTTTCTTAAAAAGCACGAGATATCAATATAGAATAAATGCGAACTAAGTTTTTGAAAATCAATGTCCTGGATGCAACCAGGTCCTAAACTTAGAAGTTGATTGAAATTGATTAATCGATGTTTTTCTTAAAAGCACGAGATATCAATAAAGAATTAACGCGAACTAAGTTTTTCAAAATCAATATCCTGGAAATAACCAGGTACTAAACTTAGAAGTTGATTCAAATTGATTAATCGATGTTTTTCTTAAAAAGCACGAGATATCAATAAAGAATTAACGCGAACTAAGTTTCTCAAAATCAATCTCCTGGATTCTACCAGGTCCTAAACTTAGAAGTTGATTCAAATTGATTAATCGATGTTTTTCTTAAAAAGCACGAGATATCAATAAAGAATTAACGCGAACTAAGTTTCTCAAAATCAATGTCCTGGATATAACCAGGTCCTAAACTTAGAAGTTGATTCAAATTAATTAATCGATGTTTTTCTTAAAAAGCACGAGATATCAATAAAGAATTAACGCGAACTAAGTTTCTCAAAATCAATGTCCTGGATGCAACCAGGTCCTAAACTTAGAAGTTGAATCAAATTGATTAATCGATGTTTTTCTTAAAAAGCACGAGATATCAATAAAGAATTAACGCGAACTAAGTTTTTCAAAATCAATGTCCTGGATGCAACCATGTCTTAAACTTAGATGTTGATTCAAATTGATTAATTGATGTTTTTCTTAAAAAGCACGAGATATCAATAAAGAATTAACGTGTACTAAGTTTTTAAAAATCAATATCTTGGAAATAACCAGGTCCTAAACTTAGAAGTTGATTCAAATTGATTAATCGATGTTTTTCTTAAAAAGCACGAGATATCAATAAATAATTAACGCGAACTAAGTTTATCAAAATCAATGTCCTGGATGCAACCAGATCCTAAACTTAGAAGTTGATTCAAATTGATTGATCGATGTTTTTCTTAAAAAGCACGAGATATCAATAAAGAATTAACGCGAACTAAGTTTCTCAAAATCAATGTCCTGGATATAACCAGGTCCTATACTTAGAAGTTGATTCAAATTGATTAATCGATGTTTTTCTTAAAAAGCACGAGATATCAATAAAGAATTAACGCGAACTAAGTTTTTCAAAATCAATATCCTGGAAATAACCAGGTCCTAAACTTAGAAGTTGATTCAAATTGATTAATCGATGTTTTTCTTAAAAAGCACGAGATATCAATAAAGAATTAACGCGAACTAAGTTTTTCAAAATCAATATCCTGGAAATAACCAGGTACTAAACTTAGAAGTTGATTCAAATTGATTAATCGATGTTTTTCTTAAAAAGCACGAGATATCAATAAAGAATTAACGCGAACTAAGTTTCTCAAAATCAATCTCCTGGATTCTACCAGGTCCTAAACTTAGAAGTTGATTCAAATTGATTAATCGATGTTTTTCTTAAAAAGCACGAGATATCAATAAAGAATTAACGCGAACTAAGTTTCTCAAAATCAATGTCCTGGATATAACCAGGTCCTAAACTTAGAAGTTGATTCAAATTAATTAATCGATGTTTTTCTTAAAAAGCACGAGATATCAATAAAGAATTAACGCGAACTAAGTTTCTCAAAATCAATGTCCTGGATGCAACCAGGTCCTAAACTTAGAAGTTGATTCAAATTGATTAATCGATGTTTTTCTTAAAAAGCACGAGATATCAATAAAGAATTAACGCGAACTAAGTTTTTCAAAATCAATATCCTGGAAATAACTAGGTCCTAAACTTAGAAGTTGATTTAAATTGATCAGTCGATGTCTTTCTTAGAAAGCACGAGATATTAATAAAAAAATTAATGCGAACTAAGTTTTTCAAAATCAATGTCCTGGATATAACCAGGTCCTAAACTTAGAAGTTGATTCAAATTGATTAATCCATGTTTTTCTTAAAAAGCACGAGATATCAATAAAGAATAAATGCGAACTAAGTTTTTGAAAATCAATGTCCTGGATGCAACCAGGTCCTAAACTTAGAAGTTGATTGAAATTGATTAATCGATGTTTTTCTTAAAAGCACGAGATATCAATAAAGAATTAACGCGAACTAAGTTTTTCAAAATCAATATCCTGGAAATAACCAGGTACTAAACTTAGAAGTTGATTCAAATTGATTAATCGATGTTTTTCTTAAAAAGCACGAGATATCAATAAAGAATTAACGCGAACTAAGTTTCTCAAAATCAATCTCCTGGATTCTACCAGGTCCTAAACTTAGAAGTTGATTCAAATTGATTAATCGATGTTTTTCTTAAAAAGCACGAGATATCAATAAAGAATTAACGCGAACTAAGTTTCTCAAAATCAATGTCCTGGATATAACCAGGTCCTAAACTTAGAAGTTGATTCAAATTAATTAATCGATGTTTTTCTTAAAAAGCACGAGATATCAATAAAGAATTAACGCGAACTAAGTTTCTCAAAATCAATGTCCTGGATGCAACCAGGTCCTAAACTTAGAAGTTGATTCAAATTGATTAATCGATGTTTTTCTTAAAAAGCACGAGATATCAATAAAGAATTAACGCGAACTAAGTTTTTCAAAATCAATGTCCTGGATGCAACCATGTCTTAAACTTAGATGTTGATTCAAATTGATTAATTGATGTTTTTCTTAAAAAGCACGAGATATCAATAAAGAATTAACGTGTACTAAGTTTTTAAAAATCAATATCTTGGAAATAACCAGGTCCTAAACTTAGAAGTTGATTCAAATTGATTAATCGATGTTTTTCTTAAAAAGCACGAGATATCAATAAATAATTAACGCGAACTAAGTTTATCAAAATCAATGTCCTGGATGCAACCAGATCCTAAACTTAGAAGTTGATTCAAATTGATTAATCGATGTTTTTCTTAAAAAGCACGAGATATCAATAAAGAATTAACGCGAACTAAGTTTCTCAAAATCAATGTCCTGGATATAACCAGGTCCTATACTTAGAAGTTGATTCAAATTGATTAATCGATGTTTTTCTTAAAAAGCACGAGATATCAATAAAGAATTAACGCGAACTAAGTTTTTCAAAATCAATATCCTGGAAATAACCAGGTCCTAAACTTAGAAGTTGATTCAAATTGATTAATCGATGTTTTTCTTAAAAAGCACGAGATATCAATAAAGAATTAACGCGAACTAAGTTTTTCAAAATCAATATCCTGGAAATAACTAGGTCCTAAACTTAGAAGTTGATTTAAATTGATCAGTCGATGTCTTTCTTAAAAAACACGAGATATCAATAAAGAATTAACGTGAACTAAGTTTTTCAAAATCAATATCCTCGAAATAACCAGGTCCTAAACTTAGAAGTTGATTCAAATTGATTAATCGATGTATTTCTTAAAAAGGACGAGATATCAATAAAGAATTAACGCGAACTAAGTTTCTCAAAATCAATGTCCTGGATGCAACCAGGTCCTAAACTTAGAAGTTGATGCAAATTGATTAATCGATGTTTTTCTTAAAAGCACGAGATATCAATAAAGAATTAACGCGAACTAAGTTTCTCAAAATCAATGTCCTGGATGCAACCAGGTCCTAAACTTAGAAGTTGATTCAAATTGATTAATCGATGTTTTGCTTAAAAGCACGAGATATCAATAAAGAATTAACGCGGACTAAGTTTTTCAAAATCAATATCCTGTAAATAACCAGGTCCTAAACTTAGAAGTTGATTCAAATTGATTAATCGATGTTTTTCTTAAAAATCACGAGATATCAATAAAGAATTAACGCGAACTAAGTTTTTCAAAATCAATATCCTGGAAATAACTAGGTCCTAAACTTAGAAGTAGATTTAAATTGATCAGTCGATGTCTTTCTTAAAAAACACGAGATATCAATAAAGAATTAACGTGAACTAAGTTTTTCAAAATCAATATCCTGGAAATAACCAGGTCCTAAACATAGAAGTTGATTCAAATTGATTAATCCATGTTTTTCTTAAAAAGCACGAGATATCAATAAAGAATAAATGCGAACTAAGTTTTTCAAAATCAATGTCCTGGATGCAACCAGGTCCTAAACTTAGAAGTTGATTCATATTGATTAATCGATGTTTTTCTTAAAAAGCACGAGATATCAATAAAGAATTAACGTGAACTAAGTTTTTAAAAATCAATATCTTGGAAATAACCAGGTCCTAAACATAGAAGTTGATTCAAATTGATTAATCGATGTTTTTCTTAAAAAGCATGAGATATCAATAAAGAATTAACGTGAACTAAGTTTATCAATATCAATGTCCTGGATGCAACCAGATCCTAAACTTAGAAGTTGATTCAAATTGATTAATCGATGTTTTTCTTAAAAAGCACGAGATATCAATAAAGAATTAACGCGAACTAAGATTTTCAAAATCAATATCCTGGAAATAACCAGGTCCTAAACTTAGAAGTTGATTCAAATTGATTAATTGATGTTTTTCTTAAAAGCACGAGATATCAATAAAGAATTAACGCGAACTAAGTTTTTCAAAATCAATATCCTGTAAATAACCAGGTCCTAAACTTAGAAGTGGATTCAAATTGATTAATCGATGTTTTTCTTAAAAAGCACGAGATATCAGTAAAGAATTAATGCGAACTAAGTTTTTCATAATCAATGTCCTGGATGCAACCAGGTCCTAAACTTAGAAGTTCATTCAAATTGATTAATCGATGTTTTTCTTAAAAAGCACGAGATATCAATAAAGAATTAACGCGAATTAAGTTTCTCAAAATCAATGTCCTGGATGCAACCAGGTCCTAAACTTAGAAGTTGATTGAAATTGATTAATCGATGTTTTTCTTAAAAGCACGAGATATCAATAAAGAATTAACGCGAACTAAGTTTTTCAAAATCAATATCCTGGAAATAACCAGGTACTAAACTTAGAAGTTGATTCAAATTGATTAATCGATGTTTTTCTTAAAAAGCACGAGATATCAATAAAGAATTAACGCGAACTAAGTTTTTCAAAATCAATATCCTGGAAATAACCAGGTACTAAACTTAGAAGTTGATTCAAATTGATTAATCGATGTTTTTCTTAAAAAGCACGAGATATCAATAAAGAATTAACGCGAACTAAGTTTCTCAAAATCAATCTCCTGGATTCTACCAGGTCCTAAACTTAGAAGTTGATTCAAATTGATTAATCGATGTTTTTCTTAAAAAGCACGAGATATCAATAAAGAATTAACGCGAACTAAGTTTCTCAAAATCAATGTCCTGGATATAACCAGGTCCTAAACTTAGAAGTTGATTCAAATTAATTAATCGATGTTTTTCTTAAAAAGCACGAGATATCAATAAAGAATTAACGCGAACTAAGTTTCTCAAAATCAATGTCCTGGATGCAACCAGGTCCTAAACTTAGAAGTTGATTCAAATTGATTAATCGATGTTTTTCTTAAAAAGCACGAGATATCAATAAAGAATTAACGCGAACTAAGTTTTTCAAAATCAATATCCTGGAAATAACTAGGTCCTAAACTTAGAAGTTGATTTAAATTGATCAGTCGATGTCTTTCTTAGAAAGCACGAGATATTAATAAAAAAATTAATGCGAAGTAAGTTTTTCAAAATCAATGTCCTGGATGAAAACAGGTCCTAAACTTAGAAGTTGATTCAAATTGATTAATCGATGTTTTACTTAAAAAGCACGAGATATCAATAAAGAATTAACGCGAATTAAGTTTCTCAAAATCAATATCCTGGAAATAACCAGGTCCTAAACTTAGATGTTGATTCAAATTGATTAATCCATGTTTTTCTTAAAAAGCACGAGATATCAATAAAGAATTAATGCGAACTAAGTTTTTCAAAATCAATGTCCTGGATGCAACCAGGTCCTAAACTTAGAAGTGGATTCAAATTGATTAATCGATGTTTTTCTTAAAAAACACGAGATATCAATAAAGAATTAACGTGAACTAAGTTTTTCAAAATCAATATCCTGGAAATAACCAGGTCCTAAACTTAGAAGTTGATTCAAATTGATTAATTGATGTTTTTCTTAAAAAGCACGAGATATCAATAAAGAATTAACGCGAACTAAGTTTCTCAAAATCAATGTCCTGGATGCAACCAGGTCCTAAACTTAGAAGTTGATTCAAATTGATTAATCGATGTTTTTCTTAAAAGCACGAGATAT
Organism: Humulus lupulus; assembly: GCF_963169125.1. NCBI lineage: Eukaryota > Viridiplantae > Streptophyta > Magnoliopsida > Rosales > Cannabaceae > Humulus > Humulus lupulus. The sequence continues at coordinate 96,580,989 of NC_084793.1, forward strand.
CAATAAAGAATTAACGCGAACTAAGTTTTTCAAAATCAATATCTTGGAAATAACCAGGTCCTAAACTTAGAAGTTGATTCAAATTGATTAATCGATGTTTTTCTAAAAAAGCACGAGATATCAATAAAGAATTAACGCGAACTAAGTTTATCAAAATCAATATCCTGGAAATAACTAGGTCCTAAACTTAGAAGTTGATTCAAATTGATTAATCGATGTTTTTCTTAAAAAGCACGAGATATCAGTAAAGAATTAATGCGAACTAAGTTTTTCAAAATCAATATCCTGGAAATAACCAGGTCCTAAACTTAGAAGTTGATTCAAATTGATTAATCGATGTTTTTCTTAAAAAGCACGAGATATCAATTGTAACGTCTTGCATTTTCGGGTACCTTTAAACGACTCGGGTCGGGATTTTTCCCCCGGGTTAAGAATATTGTTTTAAATAATATTATATTTTGTTTGTAAGTATTCCATGAGTTATTGCTAGCCAAAATATGAATTTTGTGATTTTAAAAGTCAAGATAAGACTTTCGGTCCTGGACCGACACAAAAACCCTGATCGGGTAAAAAATCTTGGAAAATAAAATGAAAAATCATGGCAATTATATTTTGGGCATAAAATACATTCATAAAAGTTAAAGTTTGGTCAAAAATAATAAACCTAAAAGAAAATGGAAATTTTAGGGCATTTTGTGTTAAATGCCTAATTTTACCGAAATGGGGAATTTTATTCCATGAATGGACCTTAGGTTAAATTTTACTATGTGATTAATTAAATTAAATGTGAGAGAAATTTAATTTAATTAATTAATGTTAAGTTTGGTGATTAAAACTTAATAAGAGTGAAAAAAAAATGTGTCAAAAGCCAATTTGGACTTTTCTTCTTATGAAACCTTTATTAACCTTTAATAAAAAAAAAAATTAAAAAATAATGAAATGATCATATATGGCAAAGGGTGGCCAGCCATGTGGTGTTTTAGAGTGGTGTGAACCCAATTCTATAAAGTTTAACTCCCATTTTAATTAAGAAGTCAAGTGGGCAAGTGGGTAGAAAAGCACTCAAGTGCTCTGTGATATTTTGAAGAGTTGTGTGAGCCATTCTAACCCCCAAATCCGACCACTCTCCCTCTCTCATTCACTCTCATCTGATTTTTTAAGACCATTCAAAGTGTTCTCTCAATATTCAACCTCAAGAACACCAAGGAAAACTTGGAGGCTAAGTCCTGGTCTAGGAAGTATTTTCCCTAAGGTAAACCTTCACTAATCTAGGCTTTTGTAAAGTTTTAAGCTTAGAGTTTCAAATAGCTAATTAACTATGTTGTTGGGGGAAGTTGGTTAGGGTTTTTGAAAGGTTTTGGAGGAGCCAAAGCTAATAGGAAGGTCCAAACCTTAAGCAAGAACACCAAAGAGGTAAAAAGTTTACTTTTGATGATTTTGGTTGTAGGGTTTTTAGTTTTAAGCATTATTTTGTATATCTAATGCTTAAAGTTTCTTGTTGGTGATGTAATAAGGTTATGGTAGTTGTTTAATAATTTTTATGATGCATGTGTATTGATTTTTGAAAATGGGAACCAAAACCCCCAAGGGTTTTGTAGGATACCCTAAAACAAAACATGTTTTGAGCTGTGACTTCCAAGGGGTCAAGCAGCCACTGTATATTGGTTTTGTAAAATTTAATTGTACTGTGATGTTGTTGAGATTGAGTACATAAAATTGAGCTTTTGAAACACAAAAAAATGTTTAGAAATGAGTAAGTTATGCTATTTCAAAGTTGAGGTAAAAAAAACTGTTTTTTCGTATTCTTATTTTCGGAACCAAGTTTGGACAGCCACTGTATAGGGAAAATGAACCCAGTTTTTTCTAAAAATTTTGTGGACATATTACTGGCATAACCTATTATTCCACTGTAAAATTTGGTAAGAAAATATTGAACGGTTTGAAAGTTATTAACTGTCAAAGTTTGGAAAAAATAAGGACTTGAAAATAAGGTCATTTTTACCTCATTGTTGGAAAATGATTTCACCAATCAAAAATGCTCACTTTGACCTAAGATTTTACAAAGGCCTAAATGGCATAACAAAAATGGAATTGGGAAATTTTGGTAACAATTGGGTAAGTAAATTTCAAGTTATGAACTAACGAAGTATGTAGTTAAAAATGTGAAAAATAGGTTTTTCACACTTAGTGTAAAAATGAGATTTTGGAACATAAGGTAAAAAGTAAAATTTTGCTTATTTCAAGATATAAAATGGTAAGTCTTGAAATCATATTTTCACTAAAATTTACCCTTTGAGTTTAAATGAATTATTTTTATTAAAGAGTTTTTATTCTTTCTAAAAATAAGAGATTTAATTTATTAATAGTTAATAAATTAAAAGAGGGTTTAAAACCCTATATTTTGAGAAAATAATTAAATGAATGATTTTTCTAGTAAGTAAAATTGATTAATTTCTTTTAGAAAATTAATTAGTCAATATGAGAAATTTATAACGGTTTTCCTAATTAAGACAAATTAGGCAATTTTCTTAAAACGGTTTTTAGATATTAAAACCTTAAGAAAAATAAAAGGAAAATTTAAAGAGTTTATTTTCTTTAAAAATAATTAAGGAATTTATTTGTATTTTCTGGATATAATACCGGCTAAAATCTTACATATTTTAACCGACTAGTCGAAAGTGCGGGTTAATAGCGATACCTTGAAAGAGTAAGATTTTTAGCGGGTTGTGGGGAAATACCATTGTGATACCCGAGCCTAGGTATCGAGACCTTAGGATAGGTCTCCCCGAGACTTAGGGTTTAGTCTCGAATATTTTGTATAACTTTCCTTAATAGGTTTAAAACCCAAATAAGGATTATAAATCCTTACAAATGACTTTTATTAAAATGACCAAACTGCCCAAAATAATAATAACGAATTATTAGTGCCATAATTAATCCGAGTATACTGTATGGATAACTACAGTATTGGCTAAGCGTAACTGGACTGAACGTTGGAGGGTGAAAACTTGCTGAGCGCTAAGGACTCCAAGTAAGTCAACTTATATTGTATGGCTGCAACATGAAATGATTATTGTCTTGTATGTTAGTATAGGGATACATGCACATATATAGGCTGTCATAGAAAGTTGCTTGGAGACGTTAGTCTAGTGAGTGCTGATTTAGAAAATATGAACGGTAGAAGTCCGTCATATCCTAGACGGTTGATCCCCGTCACACTGCTTGATTTTATTTATGTCCGGTTCATTACCGAGACGAGTGGCCATGAGATGAGGATAAGCTGGTTAAACCTAGGGGCGCCAAGATAAATGGGACCTAGGGGCCCTCATGCTTACTTAATCATTGGACGGTTAGAATCCGAGCAAGTGCTCTGATAAGTTATTCTCGGATAGCAGCCGTGAATATTGGCCATTCCGTGAGAGTGCCTAGAGATACTAGGGGTTGCCAAGATAGAGTGAGGTTGAACACCCTAGGGGCAGCTGCTCACCAGCACCACTGATTAACATAGAAGTCTCCATAAAATCGTGTAAATTGGATTACACTCTTGAATATGTAGCGATGCCCTAGGTAACACGATAGTTACCCTTGATGAGAATATTTATTGGCTAGATCTTAGTGTGGGGACTCAGTTCTCTTTTACAGATTAGCAATTATGTTGGAGGGCGCGTTACGCATGAATTGTTGGAAATTGTCGAGCGTTGGTCTCGAATTATTTGGTGATATAATATATCTGCTTGCTCTGGGATTTTCTGAGTGCAGGGATATAATTGTTGGTAAGATATAGTTGTGATATAATATATCTGCTTGTTCTGGGATTTTCTGAGTGCAGGATTTTTATCTAGTTACGAATTAATTTATCATTGGTTATCAGGCATGACCATAAGTTTGCCAGGACGCTTTAGCGTTCTTGAAATTGATTGTTTAGGGTCCGGATGGGTCTGGAACCCTAATTCTCTACATGCTTTGTTTGAAAGTTGATCTTACTAAGCGTTTTCGCTTACCTAGTTGTTTCATGTTGTAGGTAAGTGCAAGGGCAAGGCAGAGCAGTGAGCGCTGGAGTCTTCCTTGCAAATGTACATGTGGACCGACCTTTTGGGAAGCCTTTTTATTTTTGGAAATGTTGTGTAATTTTCCTAAACTAGGCTCACTCTAATCTTTGTAAAACATGTTTGTAACTAAATGTTAAGTATGGCCATACGACTTTTTTAAAAAAAAAATTTCTATGGGTTTTTGAGACATTTTGTTAAATGAAAACATTTATATTTCCGCATTTATCGAGTCTTGAAAATTCGGGTCGTTACATCAATAAAGAATTTACGCGAACTAAGTCTCTCAAAATCAATGTCCTGGATGCAACCAAGTCCTAAACATAGAAGTTGATTCAAATTGATTAATCGATGTTTTTCTTAAAAGCACGAGATATCAATAAAGAATTAACGCGAACTAAGTTTTTCAAAATCAATGTCCAGGATGCAACCAGGTCCTAAACTTAGAAGTGGATTCAAATTGATTAATTGATGTTTTTCTTAAAAAACACGAGATATCAATAAAGAATTAACGTGAACTAAGTTTTTCAAAATCAATATCCTGGAAATAACCAGGTCCTAAACTTAGAAGTTGATTCAAATTGATTAATCGATGTTTTTCTTAAAAAGCACGAGATATCAATAAAGAATTAACGCGAACTAAGTTTATCAAAATCAATGTCCTGGATGCAACCAGGTCCTAAACTTAGAAGTTGATTCAAATTGATTAATCGATGTTTTTCTTAAAAAGCACGAGATATCAATAAATAATTAACGCGATAAAGTTTATCAAAATCAATGTCCTGGATATAACCAGGTCCTAAACTTAGAAGTTGATTCAAATTGATTAATCGATGTTTTTCTTAAAAAGCACGAGATATCAATAAATAATTAACGCGATAAAGTTTATCAAAATCAATGTCCTGGATGCAACCAGTTCCTAAACTTAGAAGTTGATTCAAATTGATTAATCGATGTTTTTCTTAAAAAGCACGAGATATCAATAAAGAATTAACGCGAACTAAGTTTCTCAAAATCAATGTCCTGGATATAACCAGGTCCTAAACTTAGAAGTTGATTCAAATTGATTAATCGATGTTTTTCTTAAAAAGCACGAGATATCAATAAAGAATTAACGCGAACTAAGTTTTTCAAAATCAATATCCTGGAAATAACCAGGTCCTAAACTTAGAAGTTGATTCAAATTGATTAATCGATGTTTTTCTTAAAAAGCACGAGATATCAATAAAGAATTAACGCGAAATAAGTTTTTCAAAATCAATATCCTGGAAATAACTAGGTCCTAAACTTAGAAGTTGATTTAAATTGATCAGTCGATGTCTTTCTTAAAAAACACGAGATATTAATAAAGAATTAACGTGAACTAAGTTTTTCAAAATCAATATCCTGGAAATAACCAGGTCCTAAACTTAGAAGTTGATTCAAATTTATTAATCCATGTTTTTCTTAAAAAGCACGAGATATCAATAAAGAATTAATGCGAACTAAGTTTTTCAAAATCAATGTCCTGGATGCAACCAGGTCCTAAACTTAGAAGTGGATTCAAATTGATTAATCGATGTTTTTCTTAAAAAACACGAGATATCAATAAAGAATTAACGTGAACTAAGTTTTTCAAAATCAATATCCTGGAAATAACCAGGTCCTAAACTTAGAAGTTGATTCAAATTGATTAATTGATGTTTTTCTTAAAAAGCACGAGATATCAATAAAGAATTAACGCGAACTAAGTTTCTCAAAATCAATGTCCTGGACATAACAAGGTCCTAAACTTAGAAGTTGATTCAAATTGATTAATCGATGTTTTTCTTAAAAAGCACAAGATATCTATAAAGAATTAACGCGAACTAAGTTTTTCAAAATCAATATCCTGGAAATAACCAGGACCTAAACTTAGAAGTTGATTCAAATTGATTAATCGATGTTTTTCTTAAAAAGCACGAGATATCAATAAAGAATTAACTCGAAATAAGTTTTTCAAAATCAATATCCTGGAAATAACAAGGTCCTAAACTTAGAAGTTTATTCAAATTGATTAATTAATGTTTTTCTTGAAAAACACGAGATAACAATAAAGAATTAACGTGAACTAAGCTTTTCAAAATCAATATCCTGGAAATAACCAGGTCCTAAACTTAGAAGTTGATTCAAATTGATTAATTGATGTTTTTCTTAAAAAACATGAGATATCAATAAAGAATTAACGTGAACTAAGCTTTTCAAAATCAATATCCTGGAAATAACCAGGTCCTAAACTTAGAAGTTGATTCAAATTGATAAATCGATGTTTTTCTTAAAAAGCACGAGATAACGATAAAGAATTAACGCGAAATAAGTTTTTCAAAATCAATATCCTGGAAATAAGTAGGTCCTAAACTTAGAAGTTGATTTAAATTGATCAGTCGATGTCTTTCTTAAAAAGCACGAGATATTAATAAAAAAATTAATGCGAACTAAGTTTTTGAAAATCAATGTCCTGGATGAAACCAGGTCCTAAACTTAGAAGTTGATTCAAATTGATTAATCGATGTTTTTCTTAAAAAGCACGAGATATCAATAAAGAATAAATGCGAACTAAGTTTTTCAAAATCAATGTCCTGGATGCAACCAGGTCCTAAACTTAGAAGTTGATTCAAATTGATTAATCGATGTTTTTCTTAAAAAGCACGAGATATCAATAAAGAATTAACTCGAACTAAGTTTCTCAAAATCAATGCCCTGGATGCAACCAGGTCCTAAACTTAGAAGTTGATTCCAATTGATTAATCGATGTTTTTCTTAAAAAGCACGAGATATCAATAAAGAATTAACGCGAACTAAGTTTTTCAATATCAATATCCTGGAAATAACCAGGTCCTAAACTTAGAAGTTGATTCAAATTGATTAATCGATGTTTTTCTTAAAAAGCACGAGATATCAATAAAGAATTAACTCGAAATAAGTTTTTCAAAATCAATATCCTGGAAATAACTAAGTCCTAAACTTAGAAGTTGATTGAAATGGATCAGTCGATGTCTTTCTTAAAAAGAAAAAGATATTAATAAAAAATATAATCCGAACTAAGTTTTTCAAAATCAATGTCCTCGATGAAACCAGGTCCTAAACTTAGAAGTTGATTCAAATTGATTAACAGATGATTTTCTTAAAAAGCATGAGATATCAATAAAGAATTAACGCGAACTAAGTTTCTCAAAATCTATATCTTGGAAATAACCAGGTCCTAAACTTAGATGTTTATTCAAATTGATTAATTGAAGTTTTTCTTAAAAAGCACGAGATATCAATAAAGAATTAACGTGAACTAAGTTTTTAAAAACCAATATCTTGGAAATAACCAGGTCGTAAACTTAGAAGTTGATTCAAATTGATTAATCGATGTTTTTCTTAAAAAGCACGAGATATCCATAAAGAATTAACGCGAACTAAGTTTCTCAAAATCAATGTCCTGGATGCAACCAGGTCCTAAACTTAGAAGTCGATTCAAATTGATTAATCGATGTTTTTCTTAAAAGCACGAGATATCAATAAAGAATTAACGCGAACTAAGTTTTTCAAAATCAATATCCTGTAAATAACCAGGTCCTAAACTTAGAAGTTGATTCAAATTGATTAATCTATGTTTTTCTTAAAAATCACGAGATATCAATAAAGAATTAACGAGAACTAAGTTTTTCAAAATCAATATCCTGGAAATAACTAGGTCCTAAACTTAGAAGTTGATTTAAATTGATCAGTCGATGTCTTTCTTAAAAAACACGAGATATCAATAATGAATTAACGTGAACTAAGTTTTTCAAAATCAATATCCTGGAAATAACCAGGTCCTAAACTTAGAAGTTGATTCAAATTGATTAATCCATGTTTTTCTTAAAAAGCACGAGATATCAATAAAGAATAAATGCGAACTAAGTTTTTCAAAATCAATGTCTTGGATGCAACCAAGTCCTAAACTTAGAAGTTGATTCAAATTGATTAATCGATGTTTTTCTTAAAAAGCACGAGATATCAATAAAGAATTAACGTGAACTAAGTTTTTAAAAATCAATATCTTGGAAATAACCAGGTCCTAAACATAGAAGTTGATTCAAATTGATTAATCGATGTTTTTCTTAAAAAGCACGAGATATCAATAAAGAATTAACGCGAACTAAGTTTATCAATATCAATGTCCTGGATGCAACCAGATCCTAAACTTAGAAGTTGATTCAAATTGATTAATCGATGTTTTTCTTAAAAAGCACGAGATATCAATAAAGAATTAACGCGAACTAAGTTTTTCAAAATCAATATCCTGGAAATAACCAGGTCCTAAACTTAGAAGTTGATTCAAATTGATTAATCGATGTTTTTCTTAAAAAGCACGAGATATCAATAAATAATTAACTCGAAATAAGTTTTTCAAAATCAATATCCTGGAAATAACTAGGTCCTAAACTTAGAAGTTTATTTAAATTGATCAGTCGATGTCTTTCTTAAAAAGCATGGGATATTAATAAAAAAATTAATGCGAACTAAGTTTTTCAAAATCAATGTCCTGGATGAAACCAGGTCCTAAACTTAGAAGTTGATTCAAATTGATTAATCGATGTTTTTCTTAAAAAGCACGAGATATCAATAAAGAATTAACGTGAACTAAGTTTTTAAAAATCAATATCTTGGAAATAACCAGGTCCTAAACATAGAAGTTGATTCAAATTGATTAATCGATGTTTTTCTTAAAAAGCACGAGATATCAATAAAGAATTAACGCGAACTAAGTTTATCAATATCAATGTCCTGGATGCAACCAGATCCTAGACTCAGAAGTTGATTCAAATTGATTAATCGATGTTTTTCTTAAAAAGCACGAGATATCAATAAAGAATTAACGCGAACTAAGTTTCTCAAAATCAATGTCCTGGATATAACCAGGTCCTAAACTTAGAAGTTGATTCAAATTGATTAATCGATGTTTTTCTTAAAAAGCACGAGATATCAATAAAGAATTAACGCGAACTAAGTTTTTCAAAATCAATATCCTGGAAATAACCAGGTCCTAAACTTAGAAGTTGATTCAAATTGATTAATCGATGTTTTTCTTAAAAAGCACGAGATATCAATAAAGAATTAACGCGAAATAAGTTTTTCAAAATCAATATCCTGGAAATAACTAGGTCCTAAACTTAGAAGTTGATTTAAATTGATCAGTCGATGTCTTTCTTAAAAAACACGAGATATTAATAAAGAATTAACGTGAACTAAGTTTTTCAAAATCAATATCCTGGAAATAACCAGGTCCTAAACTTAGAAGTTGATTCAAATTTATTAATCCATGTTTTTCTTAAAAAGCACGAGATATCAATAAAGAATTAATGCGAACTAAGTTTTTCAAAATCAATGTCCTGGATGCAACCAGGTCCTAAACTTAGAAGTGGATTCAAATTGATTAATCGATGTTTTTCTTAAAAAACACGAGATATCAATAAAGAATTAACGTGAACTAAGTTTTTCAAAATCAATATCCTGGAAATAACCAGGTCCTAAACTTAGAAGTTGATTCAAATTGATTAATTGATGTTTTTCTTAAAAAGCACGAGATATCAATAAAGAATTAACGCGAACTAAGTTTCTCAAAATCAATGTCCTGGACATAACAAGGTCCTAAACTTAGAAGTTGATTCAAATTGATTAATCGATGTTTTTCTTAAAAAGCACAAGATATCTATAAAGAATTAACGCGAACTAAGTTTTTCAAAATCAATATCCTGGAAATAACCAGGACCTAAACTTAGAAGTTGATTCAAATTGATTAATCGATGTTTTTCTTAAAAAGCACGAGATATCAATAAAGAATTAACTCGAAATAAGTTTTTCAAAATCAATATCCTGGAAATAACAAGGTCCTAAACTTAGAAGTTTATTCAAATTGATTAATTAATGTTTTTCTTGAAAAACACGAGATAACAATAAAGAATTAACGTGAACTAAGCTTTTCAAAATCAATATCCTGGAAATAACCAGGTCCTAAACTTAGAAGTTGATTCAAATTGATTAATTGATGTTTTTCTTAAAAAACATGAGATATCAATAAAGAATTAACGTGAACTAAGCTTTTCAAAATCAATATCCTGGAAATAACCAGGTCCTAAACTTAGAAGTTGATTCAAATTGATTAATCGATGTTTTTCTTAAAAAGCACGAGATAACGATAAAGAATTAACGCGAAATAAGTTTTTCAAAATCAATATCCTGGAAATAAGTAGGTCCTAAACTTAGAAGTTGATTTAAATTGATCAGTCGATGTCTTTCTTAAAAAGCACGAGATATTAATAAAAAAATTAATGCGAACTAAGTTTTTGAAAATCAATGTCCTGGATGAAACCAGGTCCTAAACTTAGAAGTTGATTCAAATTGATTAATCGATGTTTTTCTTAAAAAGCACGAGATATCAATAAAGAATAAATGCGAACTAAGTTTTTCAAAATCAATGTCCTGGATGCAACCAGGTCCTAAACTTAGAAGTTGATTCAAATTGATTAATCGATGTTTTTCTTAAAAAGCACGAGATATCAATAAAGAATTAACTCGAACTAAGTTTCTCAAAATCAATGCCCTGGATGCAACCAGGTCCTAAACTTAGAAGTTGATTCCAATTGATTAATCGATGTTTTTCTTAAAAAGCACGAGATATCAATAAAGAATTAACGCGAACTAAGTTTTTCAATATCAATATCCTGGAAATAACCAGGTCCTAAACTTAGAAGTTGATTCAAATTGATTAATCGATGTTTTTCTTAAAAAGCACGAGATATCAATAAAGAATTAACTCGAAATAAGTTTTTCAAAATCAATATCCTGGAAATAACTAAGTCCTAAACTTAGAAGTTGATTGAAATGGATCAGTCGATGTCTTTCTTAAAAAGAAAAAGATATTAATAAAAAATATAATCCGAACTAAGTTTTTCAAAATCAATGTCCTCGATGAAACCAGGTCCTAAACTTAGAAGTTGATTCAAATTGATTAACAGATGATTTTCTTAAAAAGCATGAGATATCAATAAAGAATTAACGCGAACTAAGTTTCTCAAAATCTATATCTTGGAAATAACCAGGTCCTAAACTTAGATGTTTATTCAAATTGATTAATTGAAGTTTTTCTTAAAAAGCACGAGATATCAATAAAGAATTAACGTGAACTAAGTTTTTAAAAACCAATATCTTGGAAATAACCAGGTCGTAAACTTAGAAGTTGATTCAAATTGATTAATCGATGTTTTTCTTAAAAAGCACGAGATATCCATAAAGAATTAACGCGAACTAAGTTTCTCAAAATCAATGTCCTGGATGCAACCAGGTCCTAAACTTAGAAGTCGATTCAAATTGATTAATCGATGTTTTTCTTAAAAGCACGAGATATCAATAAAGAATTAACGCGAACTAAGTTTTTCAAAATCAATATCCTGTAAATAACCAGGTCCTAAACTTAGAAGTTGATTCAAATTGATTAATCTATGTTTTTCTTAAAAATCACGAGATATCAATAAAGAATTAACGAGAACTAAGTTTTTCAAAATCAATATCCTGGAAATAACTAGGTCCTAAACTTAGAAGTTGATTTAAATTGATCAGTCGATGTCTTTCTTAAAAAACACGAGATATCAATAATGAATTAACGTGAACTAAGTTTTTCAAAATCAATATCCTGGAAATAACCAGGTCCTAAACTTAGAAGTTGATTCAAATTGATTAATCCATGTTTTTCTTAAAAAGCACGAGATATCAATAAAGAATAAATGCGAACTAAGTTTTTCAAAATCAATGTCTTGGATGCAACCAAGTCCTAAACTTAGAAGTTGATTCAAATTGATTAATCGATGTTTTTCTTAAAAAGCACGAGATATCAATAAAGAATTAACGTGAACTAAGTTTTTAAAAATCAATATCTTGGAAATAACCAGGTCCTAAACATAGAAGTTGATTCAAATTGATTAATCGATGTTTTTCTTAAAAAGCACGAGATATCAATAAAGAATTAACGCGAACTAAGTTTATCAATATCAATGTCCTGGATGCAACCAGATCCTAAACTTAGAAGTTGATTCAAATTGATTAATCGATGTTTTTCTTA